>NW_017537456.1:1053307-1055844 GCF_001853355.1 Bactrocera latifrons
TATACGGGATCATCATTAGAAAATATGCTCTCTGAGTTTTATGAATATACATCCAAGTGGTGCACAATACTTGCATATGAGCTTAAAGTTCCAAGCAGCTCCACAGTTTTCGAGTAAAATTGGCTCAATTGGTATGTAAATGGGTATATAAGTAAGCAAAATTGCCGCAATTGGGACGAAGAACAATTATGAGCTACCATTTCATACAGAAAAGACAACGGTTTGATGTGGTTTTGGGCCGGAGGAATCATTGGTCCATATTTATTCAAAAATGATGACGGTGACTWTGGTTTCAACAAGACGGCGCCAATTCCGACCATCGCATCAATCAATGGAWTTACTGAGAGAACACTTCATTAAGAAGATAAATTCACATTTTGCGCCGGTCGATTGACTACCAAGATCGTGTGATGACACATCGTTAGACTTTTTCCTGTGAGGATAATATAATTACCAGTCGAAATGCTCGCACGAGTCATCGACATTTGGACTCAAGGGCTAGACCATCTAAGACGTAGCTGCGGTCAACATTTGAAAGAGATAATCGTAGCAAGTTTTTTTTATTTTTTTTTATATTTTATTAAAGCTTACATAATAAACAAATTATTAAATAAACTAAAGTACGCAGCGCTAGCATCAAAGGCTTTCGTAGCAAGTTATTTCGAATGATAATAAATATTCCCCATTAAAGGTGAAGTTTCCATGTGTTTTCTTTAAAAAGTATGGAACCTCGAAATGGATCACACATTATAAAATGTCGTCAAATTTTCATAATAAACTGTTATCAAATTGGCTAAAATCGTATACCAATTTTATTACGATTTTGAACAAAAAACACTCAACAAAAAAGCCAGCAAATATCAAGTAAAAACATACTCAAATATTTTCAGAACATTTTTGATATTCAAACCGTCGACTTTTTATGATCTTCAGAAACGATTCAAGTTACAAATAGTATTNCAACTCTACTCGTCACCCTGATCACTTTGGTATATATAACCCTATATCTGACTCTTTTAGTTTTAGGACTTACAAACAATCGTTATGTGAACAAAACTATAATACTCTCTTTAGCAACTTTGTTGCGAGAGTATAAAAACGAAACGTAGTACATATGCATGTATCTCATACGTTCACTACTAATATCTTGCGCATAGCTGTAAACATATGTATTCGAATGTAATAGGAAAAAAATTTAATTGCCTACTTTTAGGCATTTAATCTTTAAAGCGAAAATTGCATTGCAGTCAACAACTTAGCGGTAAATAAGTTAAAAGCAGTTAAGCAGGCTCATGTCTTTAAAACTCTTGGAGATTTCTTGCTGAAATTTCGTGGACGGACAGTTGATTTGTAAAATACATATTACTTGATAGTCCGCAAGTGCACCAGAAAAAAATATTGAAAATGGGAAACACATAGACAACAAGTAAGGAAGAGCTAAGTTCGGGTAAAACGAAACATTTTATACTTTGAGGTGTTGGATAATGCAATGGAAAATGTAGCGTAAGGGTTCAACCTCATTGTTCGAGGAAATCGTGAATGCATTAAAATCAAAACGAAAAATATACTAATTYATGCTCAATCTATTTTAGATAATTCTATATACTATTTATTAATATACCACCTTCTAATTAAATGATCTGTGGGTTTTATTAAGTTACCTCACATACCATTATTAATCTATATGGAGTAAGGTAARACGAAGTTTCGAATATTCTATTATTAGTTATATGTATAGGGGATAGATCAAGTTCGCAGATACACTGTTATTAGTAAAAAACGTTCTCTTATTGTAATTGAGTTAGCTCACATATTGGTCGACATACGCGGTAAAAAGGCGTTTTAATTTACCAAAAAAAAAAAAGCATAAATAGTGCTCATATGTCATAACCTTCCGAGTATGCATACCAACAAAAGACGAAAGTGAGAGTTTTAAGATAAAGTGACCAAATCCCGAAATATAAAAGGCAACCTACTTAGCTGTACAAAAATATTATACTCYCTTTTGCAACATTTTGCGAGAGAATAAAAATAACTATCAAGGCATAGCTCAACTCCGTTTATGCAAAGCGATGTAGAAACAATATAATTGCATAACTTCTAAGGAAACTGTATCACACATTTTGGCCAATTTCAATGGTTTAAAATCAGCTGGAAAGTGGGAAATTGCAATCAGAGAAAATTCTGRACTTATTGCATAAACWTTTTCCATTACTAAAGTYCACTCAAGACTCAAGTCCACTRCAGTTATGTGAAGATAATTCACACAATGAACGATATATTGGGCATGTAATGTATAAAGGTTGGAGAAATACTTGGACCTATTTCATATATTTTAGACATTAAAGTGTAGTGTCTATAGTGTTATATTTTCACTTAATTCTAATAGGATACCTGACGTCCATATACAGCCAATCGGAAGTTTAAAATTCTTTTATTAGGTATRCGGGATCATCATTAGAAAATATGCTCTCTGAGTTTTATGAATATACATCCAAGTGGTGCACAATACTTGCATATGAGCTTAAAGTTCCAAG
>NW_017537456.1:1058229-1072059 GCF_001853355.1 Bactrocera latifrons
CATATATATTTCATATTTAAAATAATTTAGCAAATGGAAGATAAATCGCGTAAAAGTATGCAAACTAAACTGCAAATGATGTCTCAATACCGCAAGGAGGGAAAACGGGCAAGTGTACCYAAACTTGCACAGAAGCCGGAAGACCCCTTATCGAATGCTAAGCGTTATGTCCGTGAAACAGCGAGTATGTTGTTCCTCAAGAATGAGTTGGAAGTCATTGAGGACACCATAAAACAAGTAAAATTTGCAACGCTTTGTTCACAAGCCAAAGAGATTTACCCAAGGTGAGAGAAAATATATATAAAGTTACTTCACAGTTAAAGTTATATAAAATAGGTTTATTTAAGTATTAAATTCACATGATACAATTGCTCGGTTTTGTACATAATCGAGTTGCTTCTTTCTTATGAAGGATACTGGCAAAGTAAGCTCAACCAAAGCGAGGGAGATGTTGAGTTCTTCTAACCACATTATCCATGACTAAATTGCGTTGAATTTTTACTTCATTTGTGTATATTATACTGATATCTTAGTGTTACCTTAAGCCCACTTCGCTTTTGAGGATAGTGTTGATTTTGTTCTTCTTAGCTTATCTAAAATTTTATTATGACCACATTAACTCTCTTGCTCTCGCTCTTTAAYTTCCGTCTACTGAGGCTTAGCAAATTATTTGCAACCTTGGGCCAGCTGTCATGTTACCTATACACACATAGTGCTCTTTTATACTCTTGCAACCAGTTGCTACAGAGAATTATAGTATTGTTCACCTTAACTTTGTTTATACCACCTAAAACTAAATGAGATAGATATAGGGTTATACTATATACATATAATATATGAAGTATCATGAGGGCGAGACGAATTGAAATCCGGGTGACTTTCCGTCCGTCCGTCCGGCCGTCCGTAGAAGCTGTAACTATAGTAAGATATCTTGATGAAATTTAGCACACGCGTTCCTTGGCAAAAAAGAAAGGCGGAGTTCGTAGATGAACGTAATCGTACCAATACCACGTCCACAAAGCGCCACTAACCGAAAATTGAGATATAAACGGTTGATAACTCCGTCCCCATATAACGGTACTAATAAAAGCAGGATAAATCAAAAAATAATTACGTCAGAGGCATTCAATTTTACCTCCAAAGATGTTATGAAAAATGTCCGCATGCACTCCCGGCGACATCTCCAATTTGTTTGCTGAATTTTTCAAATCGAATTATGTTCACGACGATCCTGGTACTAGTTCCACTCTTTCGGCTAATAATTTCCGATTCATAAATTTTGGCACACTGTGTCTTTTACAGGATGATATTGCCAAGGCTATTTATGATATTAAGTCTTTTCGCAAATTGGATTTGGATGGGCTTCCGCCTATACTTATAAAAAACTGAACTGCCTTGGTATATCCTCTCATGCTTATAATCAATAAGTCTCTCCTCTGGGAATTTTATTTCTGATTGGAAATTGACATGCATTACYCCTATTCCTAAAGGTGGTAGAAAGGATCTAGTCTCCAATTACAGGCCTATCTCTTAAACTTTCTACTATCTCGAAAGTTTATGAGTGTTCTGTTAAAAATAAATTATTTTTTGCAGTAGAATCAATAATTGATGTCAATCTTGTCTTTGGGCGCTCCACTGTATCAAACTTAGCGGTTTTTAGCGATTATTGTACTCGTATGTCTACTTTCTCCGCTGGATTTGAGGTAGATTGTGTCTATACAGATTTCTGATAAAGTTTCACACAATATTCTAATTAAAAAATTATCATCTTTTGGGTTTCACTCTGTTTTCTTGCAGTGTATTAAATCATATCTGCACAATAGACRATGCGTTGTCAGTGTCGATGGAGTGTTATCTGATAYATTYATTGCRTCTTCMGGASCACCAMAAGGAAKCGTCTTGGGTCCACTTCTCTTTGTGCTGTTTATCAATGATATTTCCTGTTGCTTCTCTTTCGATAACTTAYTGTTATATGCAGATGACTTMAAMATTTTTGCAATAATCAAAAACCCACAAGATGTATTCAAACTTYAATGTGATACTGATACTTTTTATGATTGGTGTCTGAAATCGAAGSTTTTTCTGAATCTAGATAAATGCTCTCAGATCGCTTATGGTAGGGGACGTAACATCTTATCCACAAGTTACAATATTTCTAATTGCGTCCTAAAATGCGTTACTRAAATCAAAGATCTTGGCGTAATCTTTGACAACAGATTTTCTTTCAGTAATCACATCAACTATGTCACTTCTAAATCATTCTCTGTGCTCGGCTTTGTCCATCGAAATGCTTTAAATTTTTCCGACTCCTACACGTTGAAATTACTGTATACCTGTTTTGTTCGGTCCATTTTGGAGTATGCAGTGTTCATCTGGAGACCATATTGTATATCGTCGATTAATAGGATCGAGCGTGTTCAAAAGATTTTTTTTAAATTTGCTCTCCGCTCCTTAAAGTTCGTTGACCCAATACCATATGTACATACATCTCGTTTATTGCTTTTACATCTTAAACTACTGGAAGATCGACGGTCCGTTCTCTGCCTTTCATTTGTTTTCAATGTTATTAATGGAGGTATTGACTGTCGCTATTTATTAGGGAAAATTAACTTCAACACTCCTCAACGTTGTCTCAGATCTATTTCCCCATTTTATTATAAAAGGGAAAGTACTAACTTTGCTGAATATGCTCCTCTMAAGCGTGTTATGCGTGAGTTTAASTCGATTTCCGAGAAAGTTCTTGTTGATTTTTCTCACTCTAGGGTATCCTTCATTAATACCCTCAATTCTGTTCWTTAGTTTAAGTTATCTRCATATGTAATTGTAAATTAATTATTTTATAATTCTAATTTGCATCATCCTAATTCTYCATTAGTCTGTAAGAATTAATGTTCATAGACTTAACTAAATAAACAAATAAATAATAAGCGTTAGGGCCCATATAATTATATATTACGAGAGATTGTTATTCACTTCCTCTCTAATATATATTTTTACTAGTGGATTCGGCCACGCGCTGCTGTGGTATACATTTTATACTATTATTAATATAATAAACTATTCAATTGTTAAATTTGTATTTACGAATAAAGGCGAACACGTTTTTGTCGGTATAAGAATGCAAGGGATTGTACTTGAGGTCTAATTTTGATGTTTGATGTTTATTCTTTGGAAAAAATAAGGAATTTATTTTTCAATATCTGGTTACCAGCATTTCTGTCCAGTGAATAGAGTTGTCYGCTTAATAGATTGTACTTAATAARCATCAACAATTTGGRGCACYGGCCAATGTGYATGGTTAACGGAGATGTCCGTTTCATATAGGGTACATTTAAATAGAGTTTTCACTGAATCTTTTATTTATGACTTGTTTTTACCTCTTATCTTCTGGGTTKGTTCGAACTGGGCACAATGTGCTAAATTTGCTAAAATATATAAAGAAGATTTATTAAAACATTTGCGGTATCGTGTTTCTAAAAATTTAATTATTATACCAAAATATAAAGGTGGAAATATTAGTATTGAAGTTAAAAGTAAGTATACCAATTATTTGTAGCATCGGTCCGCTTCCTTCAGGGCTTTCTTCSGGGCTGCTTGTCCTCTTGTTGTGTTTTCAGTGATTTCCAATRTWTGACTGAACTTCTTGCGTTGATAGAGTTGGCTCTTTTATACTTAATTGAAGCGATGGCGTGATCTGACGTCGAAGATCCTATTTCGACGGGTGCCGTATTTTTTTGGGGGTCGTAAACTTGATAATTTAATTCACGTGTTAGATTTTGATAGCCCGGAAATCCAGAGACCTTCGATACGTTGCACCATAGCAGCAATAGCCCCTATTATATGTGTATATACGAATATATCAGAACCGTTTGCCATGTCAATGAATTTTACCTTGTAATGATTCCTTGAATAGTTATAATAACACAGATCAACAAAACAATTTTTTTGTGCATGGCTTTTATTTAATATATTTGGATTGTATACGTAAATTTTTTTACGTGGCGGGTCCCAAACCCAGCGCAGAACCATAGGGAGGGATGATTCGCCTTCTTACTTTAGCTTGCCTTCAAACGGATGCACTTTGGCTACCCTTAGGATACTTGGTCTAAGACAGGAAGTCGTGAGCCAGAGACGAATCTTTTACATATGGCTCAAATATGGCTCAAATATGTAAAAGATTCGTTTCTGGCCACTCCCAGATGAATGGCCTTAGAGAACTTTCCTCTCTTGCGTGGACTTCTACACACGGCYCCATTTTTCATATAACTATGCATCAGCTTCTTTGTAGAAGCTCTCCGATAGGAAATAAAGTRTGCTCAATATCACAATCCACAAAAAGAGAGATTGGAGCTAATTGCTTAGGAATATCCTCCTCAAAATCGCATATAAGGTTCTGTCGARCGTACTCTGTGAAAAATTAAAGCCCACTGTCAATAAACTGATTGGTTCTTATCAGTGTGCCCCTGAAAAGAGAATCAACACACGCCACCTCTTCGTCGATTTCAAAGCTGCTTTTAACAGCATGAAGAGGARCTGCCTTTACCCTGCTATGTCTGAATTTTGTAGCCCCGCAAAACGAATATGGTTGTGTAAACTGACCGTGAACAATGCCGGAAGCTCTTTCAGRATCGGGAAGGAGCTCCTAGAAGCGTAGGATACCACATGATGTTTTAAACCAGGCGACTTTCTATCGTCCGACTTCTTCATTCTACTTCTGGAGAAAATAAAAGCTTTAGATCTTAATAGAGAGGGTACAAAATTCAATAAGAGTGTACAGCTTCTTGCATCCGGCCATGATATTGATATCATTGGCCTCAACACCCACCTTTATCCAGACAAGATAAGGAAGCGGAGTAAATGGATCTGGTAGTGGACGAGGACAAGACTAAATATATCTAAAGCCATTAACCAAAAGTCCTTTCTCGACGAAAATAGACGTGACTTTACAAACCACTAAACATCCAGGTCCTGCCATATGGTGCAGAGGMATGGATACTGACAACAACTGACTAGTCGGCGTTACGAGTTTATGATACAAAGATCCTGCGGAAGATTTATGCGGGCCGGGGAATACCGCAGTCGATGGAATGATGAGCTAGCCGTGCGAGATATGCGACGACATTGAAATAGTTCAGCGAATTAAAAGACAGCAGCTACGCTAGTTAGGTCAGGACGACCTAATGGATGAAAACGCTCCAGCTCTGAGTACCYGCCGGAGAAACAGATATTGAAAAGGAAGAACGAAAAGGAAGAAAGAATTTTGTGCACGTAAAATGTAGCATACATTACGAATTCATTCCAAAAATACCACGTCTTATCAACTGCGAAGACTTTAATGATTTAATGAAAGAAATCAGACAAAATCTCACAATTTGATAAAGCAATGGAATTTACTAAATTCTGATGTTCAAATATCCCATCAAATACAACGGTATGAAACATTTTCAGTTTTATTTCGTAAAGAAGAAGGACTCTGTTTTTGTCATGACGTTAAAGTCTTTTTTGAAGGTATTCTTAGTCATAATGAGCAAACAAATATGTATGTGTGKAAAATCGTATTTTTTTGAGTTTCTAAGTGGCATGCTTTTTAAAAACTGTTAAATATACAAAATTAAATTTTTACYCCAAATTTACAAAACATGTTTTCATAGCATTGTCTCAGAGTATGAATTAGAAAATTAGCAAACTCCTTTTCCTCAAATATGTATATCTATTATTTTTACAATAAAGCCAAAATGAGGTCAAATAAATATATTATACATAAGTCTCCATATTGCGTTCCTTGCAATCTTAACTGCATATTTTGTCTGTATATTTCATTATTTACTTTCTTTTCTAGGATAAAATCACAAGTGGAGAATAACTTCAAGTTGAATAAAATGATCGAGAACGATATGCTTGGGCATCAAACGCTGGAAACAAAGATGAAGCGTGCTGAGGTGTTGGAGGGCATTTTGGTCAATAATTTGTCGGAGCAGGAGATTGAGTGAGTTTTATAAACTCTGATACACGTTGTATACTTTTTATTAACATTCATTTCAACCAAAATTTAGGCGACTCGATCGCATACAGGAACTTAAAGACGCCATTAAAGAGGAGGATAAAGAAGAAGAGAAATTGATTGCGTACATCAAAAATCGTGCCGATGCATATGTGATGCTGCGGTATACATTGTCAACATTCTGCGTAATTCATTTTAATTCTTTGTTTTTCCTTCCCCAGCTTCTCGTTGTGGAACTTGAGCGAGATACTCCGCCATGTCGATCGCCCTGATAAGCCTTCGCGTATAAAATATCCCAATTCGTATTTACGCTTACCGCTGTTGAAGTTCGAGATGTTAACCATGCGCGCTTGTCCCCCCGAGCATTATGAGGAGAATAGTAATAATTAATACTCTTTACATGAAGTTGTCAGAGTAAAAACTAGTGACTTTGCCTTYTAGTTGATACAATTATGCATTCGGTTATTCGCAAGGTGTATAAGTTAATGCGCGCCTACAAAGAGGAGGTTCCAGCTGCCACAATGGAGCGCTACGTTGATAGCTACCAGAATGAGTTCCTCGATAGCATGGAAATCGAAGATGCCGGTGATAGCAACGAGGTGCAAGAGCAGGAAGAAGAGGAAGATCTATTGCAGGAATCGAAACCTTTGCAAAATGTGCCCAATCGCAAGCAGATCAAAGCACAGAGTGCAAAACTGGTCGAAGAGCTCTCTAAAAAGGAAGATTAAATTTGTGTTCTTTTATGGATTGTTGGTCTTTCCAAATTGTGTGTACAAAAATATATTTGGTAAAATTTGTAGTAGAATTTATATTTACACAACGAAATATTTTATAATTAATATGTTCATATATCTATATGTATTTTGACTGAACTTTTATTATTATTATTAAATTTATATATACCATACATTTATCAGCTCCTAATAATTTACAGAGGCTATATTGACCGATATATTTCGAGTAAAGTCTAGTAGAATAACGAAAACACTAAATGGGTGTATGGGAAGTATTGAACCATACTTAACTCATGCTTTGTATGATTCCATCTATTGTCTAAGAACATCTTGTTGAAACCAACAGTCGTCGAAATCGCAAGCTTCGATTTCAAGTATCAAATTGTCGGTTATCATGGCGCGATAACGGTCGCCATTGACAGCTACATTCTCRCCGGCATCATTTTTGAAGAAATTTAGACCGATGATTCCACCGGCCCACAAACWACACCAAACCATTGTTTTGTCTCGATGAAATGGCAGCTCTTGTATCTCATCAGGTTGCTCTTCGTCTCAAATGMGTCAATTTCACTTGTTCACACACCCCTTGAGCCACAAATGGGCATAGTCGCTGAACAAAATTTGATTCGAAAACTTCGAATCTTCTTGGATCTTTTCAAGAGCCCATAGAGCAAAGCGATGGGCGGTTTCAGTACTTGCACAGCTGTGTTTGGAATGCTTTAAATTTAAGATGTCGACGTAAACGTAAAATGCGCTAAGTCGTTGCATACGTCGGTCCGAGTTGCTCCGAACGAATGAAGTCTCCACGGTTTTCGGATTAACTCATAGCCACGACTGTTATATTTTCTTCACTGCATGCTGGACGTAGTCTATTCGGTTGAATATTATCCACTAATGAATACTGGGTCACAACAGGGGTGATGGTGTTGCTAATAGTATGATCAGTAGGCCGATTATGTAGACCATAAGTTGAACAAATCGAGCGAAACATATTCTTTACAGATCGTGCATTTTCGTAATAAAGTTAAATGATTTTTCAACCTTTGTTGTTCAGGCGAAAGCCCTTCCATGACGAAATTCCACACGATACTGAACAAAAATAACATGACAACTTGCTACGACTTACGAGTGATCTGTCAAGAAAGGCTATTGAAAAAAGTGTCTCTACTTGGATCACCCTTAACATCAAATTGACAAGACAAGTTGAGTTTCGGAAGCTGATTTATAACTTAGCACATGGGGAAAGTCGGTATTGCCGATGTGCGAAGTGGAACCGTTTATACGCTTAAAATTATTATTTTTTTGGTACGGAAGCATTGCATAGGAATCACCGACGATTTTTGGATGAAATTCTACATCTCAGGAACAACTTGACCAAATATAAACAAAATTTGAGACCAAAATATASGAAATTAGCAAAATCGGATAAAAGCCATATAAAATTTTACTATTTTATAGAATATATTTAAGACAGGCATCAAAATCTTGCAAGAAATTGCCATATTAACTAAAAATATCGGTCACTTTGTGAAGGGTATCAATGAAATTGAGTGAGACACTTAAATTTTTCTAATTGCGTTAAAATAAAAGACATAGTATGTTCAGTGTTTGGATTAAAAAACACACTAAAAAAATTTCGATATGAATTTTAGATGAAATGATCTACGTATGTACATACATACTACAGCAGTAGTAGTGAAGTACCCGCAAATTGTAAATAAAACGCWAAATATTTTGTGGCCTTCMAAATAATCCCCACCAGATGTAATKCACTTATGCCAACGATTTCTGCAGTAAACCCATGTCTCATTGACAGTTACATTCARCACATGGTGGAAGTATGTGAATCCATGAAATGTTGTGTGCACGATCAAGCTGTTCCAAAGMGWCCTATTTAYGGTACTCCTATTGGAAAACTATTGRCTTTAACAGGACGAGTCGATCAAGAACGCGTTTMATACCCAAAATGTCCACCAAAATCATTCGAACGGACCCGCGAGAGATGTCGAGCTCTCTTGCTATCTCTCTAACACTGGCCTGACGATTTTCAAGCAATATATCCTTCACTTTTTTTTTAATATTTTCATAAGTTGAAGAGGTCTTAGGCTGTGCAGAACGAGGCATGTCTTCAACGATCTCGTGACCCTATTTGATGSCTGTTAACCACTCGTAGGCTTGTGTTTTTGATTTAACTGAATCACCAATGTTTCAATGATCAATTAAAATCTATTTATTGTATGCAAACTTTTTCATTTGTGAAGGATAATATTGTATTTCACTTGCRATWAAAAGCAACCGATATTTTASTGACTAAATAAATAGATCACAACTCCACATGACAAACATTGCCAACAGTCAATTGAGCAATAAATGAAAGTACGGCTGTGGGTTAGTGGGTCGGTCGTTGTTAGTGATGGAATCAGAAACATTTGAATTTTTCCCTTTTGAAACAAAAATTGTTGCAATTGCAAAAACCGTTTGTAGTTGCTTTGTGGCTTTGTGGTTTTTGCTACGAACTCGTGAGTAAAGTCAAAAGCTTAAAGTTGTCCATAGTACGTTGCATAGCTATAGATTAATACTTACACACACACATACATCTGACATGATCGCAATAAGAACAAGAGAACAGCAGCAAATTGCGATTGCAAGTATCGAATTAAATCGCAACATTTGTTGTTTACTCTATAATTTCATTCATTATTTTCAACAGCGGTATGGTGAATTCAGCTCAGAAGCARCAGCTAACATCAGACTGATCAGTAGCTGAAAAGGTTGTCTTTTCGTGGCTGGATTACAAAAACCAAATGATTTACGGTGGCAGCAACACAACCACCACTAACTATACACAAGAGTGGCGCGCAATTGGGCAGATTTTTTTTTATTTTTTTATTTGTAAGGTTTTTAGTAGGAATTTTTTTGTAATTGAATATGTACCCTGTCTCTTATACACATCTAGATGTGTATAAGAGACAGGAGTAGGCACACATATCTCAGCAGAGTCGATTTCTACCAAATTTGGTGGGTAATATTATCCTGACATTCCTACATCATAGTATGAAAATTGGCGAAATTGGGCTACAAACACACTGCGGGTCTCAAATGAGTGATGATGTTGCGAATAGTACGCTCAGTAGGCCGATTATGTTGACCATGTATTGAGCGAAGCGTGCGAAATACATTCCCTACTGAAAGTGAATTTTCGTGATAAATTTGAACGAATTTAGGAATTTAGACGRTCAAAAATATTTTACAGAGCATTTTGCTTTTTTTGGCTAAATTATACCACTTGGTACTGCTCTTTGTTAATAACACCACTTCTTTGTCGATAGATCCTCACATTCTTGACGGATGTTGTTTTTAAGAGCTGCAAGAGTCTGAGGCTTGTTGACATAAATTCATGACTTCAGGAAGCCCCACAAAAAGAAGTCTAGAGCGGTCAAATCAGTCGATCTTGCTGGTCAGTGCAAATCGCCAAAACGGGAGATTAGGCGCCCGGGAAATGCATTCTTCAGCATATCGGTTGTGGCACGTGCAGTGTGTGCCGTTGCACTGTYMTGTTRYAMCCACATGTTTTCCAATCCCAATTCATCAAGTTGCGGCAAAAAGAACTCGTTGATCATTGCTCTGCAGCGCTCACCACTCGCAGTAACCGTTTGGCCCGCGACGTCTTCGAAGRAAAAMAGTTCGATGACTCCTYCAGTGAAAACAKCACACCATACAGTGACTTTGAGCGGGTGTAATGGCTCTTCRTRRGCCTCATCACTCATGATTATTTTKATGAAAAATCATCTTCCTCTTGGTGGTGATTAAGGATGGCTTGAGCGTATGTTASACGCGATTGGCGGTCAGCAGCTAACAGCTGACACGACATCCTCGGTAACAGCAGCAATATTCTCTGCACAACGGCWACCTCGGGGTCTGCCACGCCTGGTAGCATCTCGWGTTGTGCCAGTCTCTTCGAGGCGAGCGGCTAAACGTCGCAGTGTTTCACCAGTAGGCGTCGGACGGCTAGGAAATCTGCGACAAAATTCACGTTGTGCCAAAGTCAACGACCGAGTATTGGTCAAATAAATAGTCACCAATAACCTGCGTTCTGGAGCAGCGTAGCGTAACATTGTTTGTTGGATTCCTTCATTCGCTATCGATCAGCGTGTAAACTGCTTTCCGCACAGAGGCTTGTGATTTTTATACAATCCTTGGGTGGGTAACTAACTATTTTTTTTTTGCTTTGATTAACAGATCATAGCACGGGTAAAGTGATTTATTTCTATTTCTAATGATTTCCCTTTGTTAAATCTGCTCCAACAAACACTGATAGGGCTTGCTATGGTGTAAGACAAGAAACTTCTGTTCGATCTGATTGTGCTATTTTGAAAGCATMTTCTGTATTTGCCCGCACGTGTTAGGGAATTTTTAATGTCTCGAARTATTTTCGAAGTGTTTCATTTTCCTTGAACGTGTAGCGTGGTGTATGTTGCGTGAACAGTAGAACCCTCACTAAAAATAGATATAACTTTTTTCATTCTTCTGCGTTTAGTTCTTTCTTTACATTCGCTAAAAGATTTTGATGTCCGTACCGTTCGATTTAAAAGATTTGTCGGAATGATCGCAACTTCTTTTTTGTGTCTTGCTGTAGAGTGTAATTGTCGATATTCTCAGGTCTATTTTTGGTACGAGTATTTTCTCTGTGTCGGATATTTATTTAAATACTCTTTTACAATAGTATACTCTTTACAAGTATAGGCTTAGTTCACAGACAAAGATTTCGGTTAGTTTCGAAATATAAGGAAATTTATACTTTCACTAAGATTAAAAAAAAATATATCTTATATCCAATACACAATTAATTTAATCATCCAGGAACCGATAAAGCGTCACCGAGTTTATTACAGCAAGTTGTATTCGGCGTCTTATGCTCGTWTTATRTTATGAATAGTTATWAGTCGTTGGTAATTSCAAATTTAAACTTATACAAATATCACAAAATTTCGAATTATCGATGTACATACYTGCATTTTTGCAACTAACTATTTACTTCGATGATTGAAGAAGACAATAATAACTTGATGAGACCCAGACAAATTAAAACACTTAAAATTGCATATATAATAATATTATAAAGCTTTATTTTGAATATTGGTATATTCTCCGCGTTTGAAGTTCGCCTCTAAAATCGAAAGATTTGTATTCTAATTTCGAAATTTCGTAAAAAATTTTAAAATTGCCGATAGAGGCATTTTTGCCAACTAACTACATATTTACTTAGATAAGATCTGCTCATTGGGTCCCAAAAGGCATAAGATAAKACTTGGATCGTTTTTACCTAGTTTTGTGTTTATCGTACATTAAAGTTGTAAAAACACTATTTTMTTTATTCGATTTTTACCATAATATTATATTTAAAGGTTGAATGTCCTTACCTAATCTTCCTGCTGTCAGTTTTTCTTCTTTGCATATATTACTTCGTAATGTTCCATATTAACCTCTTTCAATAATGATTATAAAATAACGAAATTCYCTACAGGGTCTCGTTATGTATTAGTAATATAATAGTCTACTGTATTTATTGGATGGAGCAAAATGACGGCACCGAAAACAGCATCAGAAGCTATAACTTCAGCTACGGGAGCCGAATCAATATTTTTTACGCCTTCCACTTTTGTTAGCTCATCATAATTGAGCGACTASTAGTGAAATTAAAAGCAATTGTAGTTTTTGTGTGTTTTTGCAGAGCCTGAGCCGTGAAGCAAGCAATAATGCTGATTTCAACAACTCTGAATGCTTGCAATAATMACGTCTACAATTGATAAGTTTATTACTTGCTTTGCTTGGCAGTGGCAAATCAATAGATTAGTTTGAAGATTTTTTTCATCCTGGTGTATTACTTTTTCGAATTATTTGTCATTGGATTTACACACATCTATATAGGGGGTTTCCAACTAGAAGCGAAGACGTGGGTTAAGGAATGACATACAATTTGTGTTGTTATTTGTTATATTTGAGTGTCAAATAACATGCAAATTTGTCTAACCTARAGTTCAAAGAATGGAGACATTTGTGTAGAAGGGAAATTCTCTGAGCGCCAGTCACTTCAGATTTTCATTTACATATGGTGCAACCYTTTCACGACTTCGGGTCTTGGTCATGTWTCCTTAGAGTAGACAAAACTTGTCCGTTTGAAGGCGAGATAAAAAGYGAGAAGGCGAATTATMTCACTATWGGGTTGTGCGCTGAGTTTGGGAAAGRACACAACAGCCTCATATGAGAAATCCCCCCTTTGATGACAACTACTACAAACGTACTAAGGATAACGAGTCCTGGCCTCACCGGAATGAATGGTGAATAAACGTTTAGGCATATCGCCGAGAACGATGATGAGAGTCTGGCTATCTCCGGATCGAAAAGTCACCAATTAGATGGATCATGTTGTGATAGACGGAAGACACATTTCCAGTGTTTAAGTCGTGCGTACGCTTCGAGGCTAACATCGACTTGGGCCACTATCTTGTTGCAGCCAAGATATGCACCCGCTTTTGTGTAGCAAAAATCGAACGTCAACAAACACAAGAAGGGCTCGACGTTGAGAAGTTACAATCAAAACAGACATCCTACCAATTTTCTGCTCGACTTGCACTCCTGCTCTCTAAGAACACTCATCAACAAGTCAGTATAAGGGAACTATGGAACGGCATTTAAAATTCCTTACGTACAGYTGTAGACGAAATATTTGGTTTTCGGAAAAAGTAAAATAACAGCTGTTACGTTGAGAAGTCCCGTGTCGAAGTGGAGAGAAAACACAGAGAGAAAATCGACTACAACACGCTGGGGATGGGATAGATACCGAAAGTTGAAGATGAAAGCGAAACGCRTTTGTAGACACAAAAAAAAGAGATACGAGGTGTGTTCAAAAAGTATCGCGAATTTTGAATTTTCGCGGGTTACGTATATTCGAATTTCGAATTTTTTGTGGCGTTATRTTGGTACTCATGTCTCTTACTTATGCCGACAAGCTCGGCTATTTTGAATGTTCATTTAATTATTGACAGCTGCTTTGCTTGCACGTGTTTTGGATCGTCTTCGATTTTTACCTATTCA
>NW_017537456.1:1072534-1075487 GCF_001853355.1 Bactrocera latifrons
ACTTCTCCAGCCTGCTGATTGGCAGTGAAAGCATAACATCAGAAGAGGGTGAAGCCGATTAAGCAATTGATGACGATCTAGCGGACATTCCATTATCCGACTATAAAGAAGTTCGAATTTCAATTACCCGTTTGAAGAACAACAAAGTGGTGGGGGCCGATGAATTGGCGGACGAGCTATTCAAAATCGATGGCGAAGAATTGGCAGCTTCTTTGTAAAATATGAYCGGATGAAAGCATGCCAGACGGTTGAAATTTARGTGTGCTCTGAATATAGCAAAAAAGTTGATTAAAAACTGATCCTAACCCTTTTAGCAGAGACACTCGTATTTTTTCAGTGAATAATTCACTGAAATACAAAATTACAGAAAATACAAGTATGCTTTTGAAACGAWTTCACTTGAGAAATACTTATTTTTAAGAAATCCGCGTGAGTATATTTAAATTTGCCCGTCTGTTTGTATATACTAACACCTCAGTGTTTTAGATTTTCTTCATAAGAAGTTGCGTATTTTTCGATATGCACCTTTAAAGGGTGTTATAGCTTCGGTGCAGTCGAAGTTAACGTGTTTTCTTGTTTTTCTAATGACGTTCGTTCGAACCAAGTCTTGTTTACTCACCTACATATATTTTGCATCATTTAATCGCAGTGCACTCGGTAACTGTATTGTATTACTAAAAGCAAGCCTTACAGTAGGCAGTAATGAATGTTCAGCAATTAAAGTTTTACTAATGAAACTTTATGGCGATTTACTGATAGTCAGCAACATCGGYCTCCATGTTGTTTTGATTTTTTCAATGTCAACTTCAATCACGATTTTGCAATAAAGTAAAGTTTAACTAACTAATAAGTRAATCGAATAGCTTAATCAGTAGTGTTTTTTTATATTAGCTACATTAACAAAGCTAATTGTTTAGTAACTTCAACATTTGATACATTTCTGTAGCGATCGACTATTAGTATCCGGAACAAAACATGAACTAATATTTCAGTTCAAAATATTCCTCCTTCGTTGTGAAAGAGAGTATAAATAGTAATGTATGAAATTKCCTTGGAAATACCCTAAAGAAAATGCTCTGAAAATTTGAGCCCTTAATATTAACATTAAGGACTGGACCAAGGCATGTAAAAATTTTTCATTGAAAATAAATTTCTATAGCTCAGAGAATTTTCATGGCATCGCTTTGACTTTAGACGCATATTCTTCGGAATTATAGACGCATCTCACACTGGCAGGGTAGTAATACCCTACGCGCTTAATTAGCGTTAAACTGCGCTTTCGAAAAGTTCTATATCAGGATTGTGATAGAGCTGGGAACTCGCATAGGAAATGTAGAAGCGTATATATGCTCGCCTGGGGATTGCAACTTCTGCAAATATTGTTATGAGGCTGTAAGTGTAATATATCTGACTTGGCTAAGTCGTCTGCTTTTTCATTTCTGAAAATGTTCCTACAGCCGGGAGCCCAAATTCTGGATTGTGGTAGCTCTCTGTATTCTCCCATATTAATTGAGTACAACTTTATAGGGCTTTTCTGTGCCTGGCATTTCCGCTTGGAAGATGTTGCTAACTGAGTTTGGTGGATAGAAGGAAAGAGATTTCTCAAAATCTACGAGTAAACCTCGGTACCTTCTACGCAGCCCATTTTTGACCCGTCCGTATATAAGGAGGTAGTATTTTTATCCCTTACTATCTTCTCTCTCTCCATCACTCTTTCCTAGAGGGTAATGTCACCTGCAAGTCACAATTGGAATCAAATCTTGGGAGGTTCAGTTCGAGCTTCCTATCCCCTTCATTCTTATAACACAGAATGTTGAAACTTTTATGTATGAAAAACCAGAATCGTATGCAGGCGGAATTAATTTAAACTATTTTTTTTTAATATTTATATTTTAAATTCGTTTTGAATTACATAACATTATTAAAAGATTAGGTTATTTGTATACACGGAACCTTTAATAGTTGCTATTTCATTTGTTACTGTGGCCTACTGCGTCCCAACGCCAATTCTCGTAAAAGCTAACGCCTCCACTGATGCATTGATGTACAAGTATACTTATATAAASGTTACATAATCACAAAATTCTTTTGCTGCTCATTGTTTAGAACTCGCTTTTCAAATTCACACTCTTGCCTTTTGCATCCGCTGATTTTCTTCATGGTTTTTTTCAGAGTTTTGAAGTGTTGTTGTACTTCAACCTTCTTAAAACACTGCACAGCTTCAGCAAAGTGCTGAGAGATTCTCACGCCAATGATTGACACGATTTAAAAAATTGTCAGCTCATTAATTTTGACAAATTGGCACTAGAAATTGTTTACGATTATTTAATGATTGTTTGTAATGTGGCGATTAGTTAACGTACACTTTATGACATTTTCCATATTTTAGCCTAACAAATGAAGGGAACAATTATTTTATATGGGTGAGTATGTGCAAWACTCTTTTTTCAACTTCAATTTATTACTCACTTTTTTATACATCAATTCAAAGTGTTCACATTAAAATAATGCTGTGTGTTAGCATGAACWCATTAGTACTTATGATTAGTTGTAAGCTTCGTAAACCTGAGTTTAATATTATCATCTATTAATTGGTATACTAGTGTATTTATATAAATTTTTATGTTTCTCGGGAATTTTCAGGTGAAAATGCTAGGCGTTTAAATTTCAGTTGCAAAAATAAAGTGTTATTGGCTATTGTTGTCATCCCACTTGCACATGCATCGCATAATCGGACTAGCGTTTAAGAAAATAAGAAAGACAATAAGAACAAGAAAAAACTTGAACTTTGGCTGCACCGAAGCTATATACTCTGCGAAGGTGCATCTGTTATAGCATCTTTATCAGTCATTTAAAAGGGAGATTTCCAACAAAATCYATAAAATGAAATATGTTTTCAAGTAGTTGGAATCGAAATATGAATCTTTGTGATAATAAGAAGCAAATAAAAAAA
>NW_017537456.1:1076892-1079013 GCF_001853355.1 Bactrocera latifrons
TATTATTAATATATTTTCATAATAATATATTTTTTATATAATAACACTGAAATGATGATATCATAAACTTGTATAAATTTAGGAGGTTACGCTTATTTTATTAATAGAACAGTCTGGGTATAAACAAAAACAAATGAGGACCTTAAATAAATTGTTTAATTAATCAGTATAATTAGGGATAGTAGCAAATATAGTTTATTCATCAAGTATAAGGTTAAAACTTACGAAAATTGGCGTTAGGTATAGATGGAGACATGAAAAAATTAAAATTTAAAATTTTCATTTGAATTATATTGCCATTTTATTGCAAAATTAAAATTAAATTTTTTTTATTGCCATTTTATTGCAAATTTAAAATTTAAATTTTTTTATTGCCATTCACTTGGGAGTCTTAGACCAAGTATCCTCTGTGTAGCCAAAGAACATCTGTTTTAAGGCGAAATAAAGTGAGAAGGCGAACCAACCCTMCCCCAATGAAAAGAAAACAATAGCATCGGACTTGAGMCTCCTCTTTYGAWGACGACCATGTCAAATGCAGTAAGGATTACGATTCTAGGGCATGAATCTAGAATGTCCGGGCCCATAATTAAGAAGATGCCGCTGCCCAGCTGGTTGATGTCCTTATAAAAATAAACTCCGAGAGTGAGTGATACTGTATGGCAATTTGTATCAATTTCACATATTTTTTTGCATTAAACTATAGTACCAACCAATATTTCAACCATTTTCAAACCAACTTACAAACTATTATCAGCAAATAATTTTCTTTAAATTTCAATTGCGTATCCTATACATTGAGCGATATTTTCTGCCAAAAGAGGTACTGGGTACGGATATTCGGTACCCAGGCAACTTACGTTAAAGGAATTATTAGTGCAAAATTTTATCGCGTTATCTACCAAAGATTGCTTCCTGATTTGTGCACTGGAAAGTGAAGGAATCAAATGGAATTTGAAATTGTGTTATGTGTACAGTAAGCGCGATTTTAGTCCGATTTCTCTTATTTTCGCATATTTACATAAGAATGCTAAAATGATGTCACGTATCGAACAAGTATGGAGATATGTGATTTCACCTAAATGAGGGCGGTGCTACGCCCTTTTGTTCAATTTTAACGCCGGCGCTTATAATGCTGTTTAAAAACTTTTGTGGTTCACTTTAATGTCCCTGTGGTTAAYTTTAATGTCACTGGACTTTTGGTTGTTAATTCATCGCGCTGTTAGTGGTTAAACAGTACCGTTATAAGGGGAGTGCGTAGCAGTGGCCCATTTACGAACTCATCCTTAATTTTTTTGCCAAGGAACATATTTTCATCAAGTTYCATCAAGATATCTCAATTTTTACTCAAATCACAGCTTGCATGGATGGACAGAAGGACAGTCAACCGGATTTCAACTCGTCTCCTCTTCCTCATCCTTATCATTTGAATAATATWTATAATCCTATATCCAACTCGATTAGTTTTAGTTGGTTCAAACAACCGCTAGGTGAACAAAAGTCTTCTACTCTGTAGCAACATGTTGCAGGAGCATAAAAATATTAATAGTTTTGAAAGTAATAGCTGCTTGTTTTGTTCCAGTTCCAACCGAAGCTGCCTGCGGTGAATACCACTAATCCTTAGTGATTCATCATAAATCAGGCGGAGATTGAAATTAGTTTTATTAATGAATAATCTGGCGMTTGATTAAAGTTGTTTCGAAAATAACAATATGACCGTCTCAAAAAATTTTTTCCAGATTTTCGGGAAAATCCAACAGTTAATTKTTTATGAAAAATGAAAATAAAAWAMTAASTAAAATAAATTATGGGCTTCTCTGCTACTTAAATGCATACCTAACAGTTGTTATCGCTACTTGTGTTGYAAGTATCTGCATTTTATGAATTTTTTCTAATGACAAAATTAATGCTTATTCAAATGCTAATAAATACTTCTACAAGACTTACAGAATTCGGATGTGGACAAAAAATGTTAGTTTTCTGTCAATTTCATATCTTATTTGGGCTGTGTGATTTTCTGTGTTATGTATTGTTTCAGCTAAAGGTCAGATGTGGTGAGTAGCTACCTAACGGTATTCTCGAGCTTCTAACCAGCCGCACCCGCCGCGGCGCGCCGCTTGCGTT
>NW_017537456.1:1079419-1113340 GCF_001853355.1 Bactrocera latifrons
ATTTTGCAAAATTCTCGTGCGCCATGTGCATGCAGCTTGTTGCTCTCTTAATCAATGTCCTCATCATCATTAAATGATTTTGTCTAATGCAATCCATCACTAATTAGCAAAAAACTGCCATAAATTATGTTTAATGGCTGATGTGCGAACATAAAAATTAAATGTCTAAATTGAAG
Source organism: Bactrocera latifrons (assembly GCF_001853355.1). Classification (NCBI taxonomy): domain Eukaryota; kingdom Metazoa; phylum Arthropoda; class Insecta; order Diptera; family Tephritidae; genus Bactrocera; species Bactrocera latifrons. The sequence goes on from NW_017537456.1 coordinate 1,079,596, forward strand.
ATGAGCAGTYATTTTGCAGCTTTGCTGTACCGTTAATTGCATTTTTATGTGATTTGATGCGATTTTTCTAAGTCTTGTTCCATTTATGTGATTCTGAATGGGCTGAAGATTTATTGCCATCTTTGGAATTATGCTCAAGATAAAAACTGCAAAAACTTTTGAAACTATAAACATATTGAAATGGTACTAAAAATTACAACTAACTAATTCTTAGTTTATAGKGTTTATGGGTAACTTGAAAGATGGAACTCTGTACATAGAAAACAAGAAAGATAGTTTAACTARAATTATGTAATAAAGTGTATTCGGAAAAAAACTGGCAGCCTTTGAAGAAGGTATACAAGAGAAAGTTTTAAAATGGCGTCTGATTTCCATAAAAATACAGGAAAACATATCAATTTCATATTGACTATCTTCAAACTAATCCGTGATCCATTTGCACGTTCGATTTAAGAGCATGCACCTCGAATGTCTGTTGCCTTAATTGAGAAGTTGAATCTGCCCATGCAGATGTTCTCATAATAATAAAAGCTGACATCACCGGTCTTCAAGAACTGCGATGGACGGGACAAAGACAGAGACGAGTAGGTCCTTGTGGTATATACTACAGTGCCCATATAAAGAAGGGCAAATTCGGTGTGAGATTCGTGGTGGGAGAGATCAAAGCGAAGTTCTTCAACATATCSCTGATTTGCGGCCCGATGGAAGAGAAGGACGATGTGACCAAGGATGCCTTCCATAAATGTCAAAAACGTACTGGCGGTCTTATTGCCAGGGTGAGCAAAGAATGTATCTTTGGTACAACGGTCGGTAAATTTAGCCTCCATGATGAAACATTCCCAAATAAATTGARGCTGATCGACTTCGCCGGTGCCCGATACATGGTTATACAAGGTGTGTTCCAWAGTAAACAGAWCTTAGAAAAATAAAAAAAAAGTACAAATGGGTTTTTTGGCAAAATCAATTTATTTTATTCAAAATAGTCTCCTGCTGCTTCAATACAGCACGGTYCAAAGGCATGTCCGTGCAAGCCTTTTGAATGGCCTCTACGTCTGCATAACGCTTTTCTTTCATGGGCAAATGCATTTTTCCGAAAAGGAGAAAGTCGCACGGTACCATACCAGGTGAATTCAGGGAATTTTTGATAGTTAAAATGTGGTTTTTGGTCAAATAATCGTCCTTCGAATATTAGATTCTGAGCAATTTTTGGTCGTCAGTCAATTTGTGCGGAACAAACCGTGCACACACCTTTCGGAACCCCAAATGTTCGGTCAAAATGCCATGTTYGGACATCGATTTGATGTTTTGGAGATGTTTAATTCCATTTCCATGAATTTCAATGATAATTTCGGCTGATTCTTGATGAATTCACGCGCAGTTTCGATGGAATTTCCGGTGATCACGGATTTTGATTGGCCCACACGTTGATCGCCATTAATGTGCTTACAACCACTTCGAAAACGTTGGACTCACTCGTGCACTCTGGTATAGGCACTCTGGGATAGGCAATCATCGCCACAAACTTGTTAATTGAAACGTTTCGGTAAAAGGCTTACCCATTTTAAAACCAAATTTAATGTTGGCTCTTTGTTCGAAGCTCATTTTCGCACCGATAACACAAACATACTGACGCTTAAAACGCAATAACTGCACTTCCAATCCAGGAAATGTCATGAAATTCTCACTGGACAATCGATAAAAATAGAAAATTCTAACACATCAGTCGACATACAGATGGCWTTACCAGGGGGCGCTATATTCAAAAAGTCYTGATTGCTTTGGAACACACTTTATATAATCCCATATCTATCTCGATTAGTTTTAGGTGATACGTATAACTGTTAGRTGAACAAAATTATTGTACTCTGAAGCAACATGTTGCRAGGGTATAAAAATKCAATATAWTTAAAAAGAMGTTTAMGGAATGTGCGAAGGCCGTTATATGATGGCGCAAGACTTTCGTACTTTACATGAAAGTGCTTAAATTTGGAAGAAAGGCAGTCTCRTCCAATCATCACCCATCATCCATACCAAATGTAAAATTTAATAAAAACGAACAAAAATAAATAAGGTGYAAAAAATAAACATATGTATGAGCGAAAGAAGAAAGGAAGACGCAGCAAAAAACATAATAATAATAAAGTAGGAAATAAAATAAATAAAGTGGAAAATTGCGTAAATGATGCAAAAATTAATAACCACAATGTTGATTGCGATCAGAGTTGGATGTCGGCGCACTCGGATGGTTGATAGGTATGACTTATTGACTTCATTGACAGGCACGCAGGCGAAAATTGGCGCTTATTGATTTTGAGGTTTCAAAGGTTTCGATCACAGTCAATGCTCATTGCCACATTGTGGGGGGTATAGTAAAAAATATTATTTATGAAGCCAGTAGTAGTATACAGATGTATGTTTTAGACAAAAAAAAAAATTGTCTCGAAAAATTAATCCCAATTATCGGCATGGTAGCCCGCAGGCTAATGAAAGGCACATATACTGTATAAGTATTTGCAACTGTTATTACCGGAATGAAAATAATTATATTAATAGCTGATGTATATTTATAGATTATGTCAGTGAAGTTATTTGAGCCCTGAAATTAATCGCATTGCAACGATGAAGCGCGTATATACTGCGTTAAAAAAGGAGCTGGAGAAGTAAAAAGAATATTTCACATTTAAATAGTTTGGACCATAACAAAATATTTATTTATTTTGTTTTCCAAATAAATGGCGAATCTTTTAAAAAATTTTCAATTTTTTCTGTTTTTACACCTGCTTAATTCAATACTTCTTAAACGATGATCCATTTAGGATACCCACTTTTTTAAAAACAGACACAGAAACTCCGAGTTTTTTGGGGAATTTTTATTATTATTCGAAAGAACATTATTTGGAATTTTTTTTTTATATATTATCTCTTTCAAATGTTGGTCAACTCGTTGAATCATATTTTCGATGACTCGTTCGAGCATTTTGACTGCTAATTGGCGCAAATGAGACGTATGATGTTTTGCACCAAGGCCTGAATCGAAGCGGGTTTGTCCGCATATATAGAGATTAGATTTTACATATCCCCATATGTAAAGGTTTAACGGTCACACGATGTTGTTGGCCAAGCGACCGGCACAAAACGTGACATTACCTATTTATCGAAGTATACATAAAACCATTGATTGATGCGATGTGCGGGAAGTGGCGTCGTTTTGTTGAAACCAAGTTTCGCCGAGATCGCGAGCTTCAATTTCATGCCGTGATAAGATTTAAGATCTCGACGTTAAGCCCGCCAAGTCGTTCTATACGTTAGTCCGCGTTGCTGCGAACTGCCCCGAATCGACTCTCATTGGTCTTTGTGTAAATTCTCAGCTACGGCTGCTATATTTTCTTCATTGCATGCTGGATTGGACGTGATCTATATATTGTGATAATGAATGTTGGGTCTCAAGGTGGCTGATGGTGTTGCGAATAGTACGCTCAGTGGAACACAGTCTTTACATATCGTTGATTTACGTAATAAAGTTGAACAATTTGTAAACGATTGTTGTTCAGACGAAAGTCCTTCCCCGATGAAATGCCAAACATAAAACAAACAAAAATAGCGTGATCTGTCAAAAAAAGGTTATTGAGAAAATGGTTATTCAAGAAGGTTCTTGATAATTTCTTTAATGGATGGATTGCAACGAATCTAATAAGTTATATATATGTATAATAACCATTTCGTAGTCAATTTCAGTTAGTGTGGCAAAGTTAATAATTTGTGCAATCAAGTTGAGACATTCAAAAATGCCTGCGCTATTTTTGATGTTTATTGATTTTGTTCAAGGGATTTTCTTATTTCTGGTGTGGCAAACCACTAAACTAAACAAACTGTTGATTAGCGGATATCACGATGATTTGTTATTATAATGAAAAGTGGTCATGAATCTTCGAAAATTTTTTGCTGATGAAGCGATTGTAGGCTCAGGTAAACTTAGTAGTATACATTTATTTGCTTACATAGCAGTAATACACCCAGTAGTCAAAGAGGAACTGGTCTTATGGATCTTTAAATCACATACCGACGTAAATTTAGTTGAATATTAGCAGCTTAAAATATTCTACATACGGTATTTTTATCTCTACTCAGACTAGAGCACTCTTTGTCTACTTCATACCAGTTCGCATGAAGTTGGAATCGATTGACACTACCCAGAAGATASTTGTAGAAGAGTTGTAGTGGTGACTGCAGCACTTGCGCTGTGGCTGTTTTAAATTGTATATTTTTCCATCGGGTACACACTAGAGTGAAATGGAACTCATGGAAGGCTAGGCGTTAAAATTAATTCATATTCGTGAATATTTTTTTTTTTTTTTACTTTTCTTTACATATGCTTTTATGTTTTTATGTTTTCAATGTTTTATTGTTCAAACATTAATTTTATGCATAGCATATTTTGACTGAATCTGTTAAAAAATAAAATGAAAATAGTAGCAAAGTATACAGTGCGTTGCTGCACTGTGGTTAAAATTGGAAAATAATTTGAATTCCACATAATGTTCTTATTTGAAAACAAATTGGTAGAATTACAGATAGGGGTTAAGTCACTTCATTGAGGTAATCGCATAATCTCTTGTCTCGTATTCAACTCGCAATTTTTATTGTTATCTTCACAGGTAAAATACTTAAAGATAGCRTGCGGAGAAAACGTGAAAAACCAATTCAATGGGTTCTTGTACATAGTATTGGAACTATAAGTACGAATTCAGGCGTGAAAAGGGCCAATAAGTTTGTTTTATTCYTTCACACAGTTCCTCGATAGAAGATAGATATGCGATGTTGAGGAGGCTTATCTCACGGTACTTGGCGCAGATTGTGCGATCTCCATTTTGTGGACGTGGCAGATTAAGATTCCAATCGTCGAGCATACTTTCATCCGATCATACTTTACAAAGAAGCTGATGTATGTTCCTTACCAGTTCTTCGTCACTGTATTTGAATAGCTTGGCAGCCAATACATCTGCCTTGCCGCTTTGTAGCTCTTCAGACGGGTGATGACTATTCGAACTTCTTAATGGTCGGGCAATGAAACGATTAGGGAATTTGGTCCATCATCTCCTGTTGTAATGCTTTCAATGCCATTCGGCAGGCTGGAGAAAGTGTTCCCTTCATAATTTCATTGAAATTTTCTGTTAATTAGCCGCATCTTTTCGTAAATCTTTGAGCATTACTCTTATCGGACAGTTTGTCAAGCTCTTCGTTTACACGCATTTCAGCCTCTCTCTTCTTTGTCTGCAAATGTGTATCACTTTCCGCTCCCACTCCCGGTATCTATCCCACCCCGCACTTGTGGTCGATTGGAACATTGCGAGGTAGGCAGTCTATTTTGTCTCTACTGTGGCAAGGCATTTACCATAGTTTCAGGTGTTTGCCTTTTTCGGAAACCAGTGGTTTCGTTTGCAGCTTGAAATGCCGTTTCACAGTTCCCTTATACTGAGTTGTTGACGAATGCTCTCAGTAGGCAGGAGAGCAAGTAGAAAATCGTTCGGCTTGATTACAGCTTCTCTACGTCAAAAATTCCTTTTGTTTTTTGACGTTTGTTTTTTACTGCACAGAGGCGGGTGAGTATCTTCGCAACAACAAGATAGTGGTTCGGAATTTTCGTATACTGGTATCCAGTACTATATTTCGAGTCCCGGAGAAATCGGTCAGCCTCAACCCATATAAGGATGTTTCATTATGGAACTTGAATTTACCGACCCTTGTGCCAAGGATACAAGATTTTGACATCGAGGCGGGGCAACTTTCATAAATGCGCTCCAAGCCCTCATAGACGACATCTTTGCTCACATTSTTCTTCTCTTCTGACAGAGCGTGGACGCAAATCAGCAACATATTAAAGAGCTTCGCTTTTATCTGGACTGTGGCCGTCGTATTCGTCTCTGTCCTTGTCAGCCTTTATTCATTTTGACGAGGACATGAAACAGCTGGGCAGCGTCACTTTCCCAATTAACGGACCGGATCAAAAGGGGGTCTCTAATCCGAGGCTGTTGTGTTCTTCGCATTGGGGTTGTTTTTTATGTGGCGGGTGCAGCGCACAACTCTGGGTGGGGATGATTCGCCTTCTTTAGTTCTTACCCTAAGGATACTTAAAATATTTTCCTGTATCTTATCACTAAAGTTTGATTTCATCCCACTGTGATATCGTAATGGAGGCCACATGCGGTGTTCAATCTGTCGTTCTTATCGAACATGTGCAACGGTTAATTACAATGGGCGATGCATCTTTGGCTTGCGTTTACTTCTCCGTTGACGTAATGGGTTGACTGCATGTGCGCATGCGCCCGCAAACATGCCATTGATCGCCCAAGATTCACTCTAACAAGCTCATGTTGTTAATGGAATAATAGTTGAGGCAACGTAATGCATGACTACGTCTCTGTAATACTCTCTCGAATTTGTGAGTACAAATTTAAATCGATGACCAACAAATTTATTGACACGAAATTTTCGACTGTAATGAAAATTTTTAAAATGTGAGATTGATGTGCATTTGGCCTAAGTAWTGTCCAATAAATCCGCAATCGTTTTGTTTAATTTTCGTTTTATTGTTTGCTTGACTCGAACTAGTTACTACATTGTTAACCAACTGAACCAACTGTGCCACAAGAGGTGGCATGTTACCATCACCGACGTTACAAGCGGCACAAACAACAAACACTATTGTGGCCAGCGCCAGCAGCTGATGTTCCATAGTTCACGAAAAGTGAAATTAAAACTGCGAAACACACATAAACGAAAAAATATTATATCACGCACATTCGGCGGCGACTACGACAGCGCATGCGTTTGGCGTATTGGCGAGTAAATGTGGGTAAAGTGGAAAAAATTATGAATATTCATTTACGAAATGAAATGAGGCGAGATGAATTGCACAATGAGCTGTAACAAAATCGAGTACAAAGCAAATATGTGCTTATGTATGCTTGTGTGTGTGTATAAGCCGGAGAAAGATTAATGCTAAGACAACAATGAAAACACTACTCGGTAAAAGTGAAATTGAAGTGCGAAAAATTAAAAGAAATTTTACTTCGTGAATAAACGGAAAACCAAGTTAAGACTCAACGCTATTTAAGAGCTGATGTTTAACCCAAAGTAGACTCTCGAAACTTTTTCTTGTAGCGTATCCATCATAACCGTTGTCTCTTAATTCGCTGAACTTTGTCAATGTCGTCGTATATCTCATACAGTTCATCGTTCCATCGAATGCGTTATTTGCCGTGGCCAATGCTCAAAGGACCATAAATCTTTCGCAGAGCCTTTCTCTCGAAAACTAGCAGGATAGCAATAATGATTGGCCTTTGTTCGACGAGAGAGGACTTTACTTCTCAATTTCCTACACAGTCCGAAGGAAAGAGTTATTATGCGTTGGATTTCGAGACTGGCATTGTTGTTGGTGTTAATATTGGTTCAAAGATRGACAAAATTGTCTACGACTTCGAAGTTATGACTATCATTAGTGATCTCACAATCATAGCGCCAACAGATGGGAGCTAAGTCGCGAGTGGGACGACTGTTTGWTTGATGAAAGGAGTCTTGCCTTCGTTCACTGCCAGACCCATTTGTTTGGCTTCCTTATTCAGTCTGGAGAAAGCTGAATTAACGGCGCGGTTGTTGAGGACAATGATATCACGCCAGMAGCTCTTATAGADCTGGTATAGAAGATGGTACCTTCTCTATTTAGTTCTGCAGCTCGAATTATTTTCTACAGCAGTAGATTGAGTCGCATAACACGGATGCGCCTTGTTAACAAATATAAAATTCAGACATAACGGTCAAGATGCAGCTCCTTTTCGTGCTGTCCGGTTCTTCTGTTAGTAACCGCATTTTTTCATAGAATTTACGAGAGGGGTAATGTCGACCAACTTGTCAAGTTCTTCCCATTCACGCATTTCGTGCTCTCTCTTTTTTTGTCTGCAAATGTGTCTTGCTTGCCTCTTCAACTCTCGGTATCTATCCGATAGCGCACGTGTTGGAATAAGGTGGTAACATTGCGAGGTAGATACTTTGGACGATGAAGCCATGTGTAGAAGTTCGCACTAGCGAGGAAAGTTCTCTGAGCGCCAGAGACTTGAGGTGGCCAGAAAAGTTTTTTTTACATAAAGCTCACGACTTCCGGTCTTGTACCAAGTATCCTCTGAGTAGTTAAAAAACGCCCGTTTAAACTACCAATGAAAAGCAGACTCCCGAAACACCAGGGGGATGATTTCAGTTGGAGTTTCTTGTGACAAAGAGTTTCAATAGAGATATATGTGACCTGCTCTACGGAAAGGGGGCTTGGGTGTCAAAAAATCAATTTTCACTTTTTAGTTGATTCGGATGGAAGATGAGATGCTTTTTTGTTAACAGCTGTTTCCCAGAAAACTAGTTTTCGCACGTTAGCTCCCTTTTCGTAGACCAGGTCACATACATATATGTTTACTGGGCTTCCTTTCCGCTTTCCGCTTTCCTTTAAGTAACCAACAAATAATATCACTTACGTATTTAGGGTCTTAAATAGAATATGCTTAAGATGTAGTGTAACACCAAAGTTGGAGTCGATCTCAGAAGGTCTGCAGTGCTGCTGCTTCGGTCTCCTAACAGCACGAATATTGGTCTCATACTCTCAGTTTGTCAGCAAAAAACCCGCACAAATGTTACCTATGAACTTATGTATTTACCTGAACTCTGCGGTAAAAGTTGGAAGCATCACGCAGCTGGACAATGCAGACGGTGGCACGCACCAACCGTCATACGCTCATTAAACAGTCATCAAGCGCTTGATTGCCGGCACAGCTTGCTCTGGCCACCTTTTGAGTTGYTTTTCATTGCTTCAYTGATGTAGCAGCTTTCATTGGTATTGATACTCTTGATGTAGCGCCGCAACGGCTTTCATAGCACCAACAGATGCCCTAAGCTTAGCTCTGAACACCGTAGTGATACAGTCACTAACACAAACATAATTTTTTGGATTTCACGGTATTTTGATTTGATCCGCTACACGGTTACGCTAAATGGGCCAATTAAAGCTTACACAGATGCCTGCATAAAAGAAAGACAGTACGGATACAAAAATAACAAATAGCAACACAAATTATAATATACCGAAATAATATCAAAACCCCATTTTAAAATAATGAAGGTTTCAAAAACTTACTAATTGTGTCCCCAAAATACCCAWATTTTGAATTAATTGAAATATCAACTGCAACCGTTACTCTTCTTTTGGCAGGGATGTAGTCCTAAAGTGTTTTGTTTCGCAAAGGAAATGTGTGGTAATGGTTCCAACGCCCTTAGATGTGAAGAAAGACACGTGCAAAGTTTCATCAAAATATCTTAATTTTTACTCATATTCAGGTTGCTTTTTACATTTCGGGATTCGAGAACAAAAAACATATTTTAATTATCGAAAATCGGTTTATTGTTTTTCTTCATTAGGAACTTTAAGTTTAATTTTCCTGACTTTTTGAAATACAACTTGAAAACAAATGGTTGTGTTCTTCCAGTGGTATGGTTGCGAYATGTCCATTTTTCTAAARAMTAAAAAAACAAAAACAGAAAACTATTTGCCGGGAAGTGCTGCGTGCGCGAAYAACTTYTGTTGGATTCGGCTCATCTYGAAATACCAATACCGTCGACTGCTTTTTACCTCCGGGTTCATATGAGTAAATCCACGATTCATCACCAGTCATTAAGTTATAGACATGTTTCGAAGAAACCGCTTTCAATAGTTCCCGGAACAACAACTGGTTTTAAACGACTTTCCCGAAATCTGATTTAGAGWAATCTGCGACTYCGATTGAATTTACCATATTATCGATAAACATTGGTTCTTGATTGAACTTCATCGTCAAAAATGTAAATAAGTTTATCTATGAACTCTYGATGAGTTAATCGAGAGTTAATTMAATTTTTTGATCKAGAAGAATATTTTATGTTACTGCAAACAACGCAAATAAAGCTCGTATRCCAAAACATTTACGATAAAAATGTGAATTTGTGGCTAAATCCCGAAAGCTAAAAGCCGACCGTTTGAAATTGAAGCTCGTCTTCTCGGCGACATTTGATTTCAACAAGACGGCGGCACTTCCCACATACCTGTATCGCATCAATCAATGGATTTATTGCGAGAACACTTCAGTGCGCAGATAATTTTACGTTTTAGGCCGGTCGATTGATAGATTGGCCAAGAAGATCGTGTGATATCACATCGTTAGACTTTTTTCTGTGCCCAAAAAACAAGGTGACATTTGAATTTAAACTGCGCGCGTCGAAGGATTTGGATAATTATTATTTTTATTTATGTATCATTTATGTATCGTTCCGCAACCATATACGATATTCAAGCCGCAGCGAAGACGGAACTGAAGGCCATCCCGGAAAGTGACTACAACCAGTGTTTCGAAGATTGGAAAATCCGTTGGCATAATGTACTACATCTAGTGGGGATTACTTTGAAGGGGATGAAATTGATTTGGAAGAATAAATAAAGAATTTTCAAAATAAATACAATGTCACCTTATTTTTTGGGCACAGGCTAATTGAACAAAACTACTACTACTCTGTAGCAATATGGGCAAGAGTAGAGTTCAAACGAGCTGAATTCGTTTCATACTCAGATAAAAAATAAATTTTACTAAAAAAAACTTTTAATGGTTTACGAGCATAGCACATGTCCTTATAGATTCTAATAATAGTATTGTCATATTGTGTCAACCCACAGGCACCACCTTCGATTTGAAATTCATCTCAAACTTTAGGGTTACGAACTTCTGAACTCAAGAWTGAAAATGATTGTCACACTAGCGCACACTTGCAGCATATTATTCCTCTTTTATTGCTCTCACAATCAAATCAATTTCCTACTATTGCTAAAAAATACTATTAGATAAGCTTTTGTAAGCTTTTTTAGTYTACCAGAAAGCAAGGAGCTGAGATAATTTTGTTTTGGACCTTCATATTGAAGATTAAGACTGTAGGTATACACGGTTATAATATTCTATGCATACATATATGTACATTTTTACATATTTATGCTGTTTTTTTCCCAGCAAAAATATCAAACTGTTGTGTTTGTCTTCTAGTCTTTTGTTTATTGACCACAGCGTGGAATTCTTGCTTGGTTTGCCTGGTCAAATAATCTTTATTTCTAACGCGATGATTTCATTGATCTCTTCACACAATAGGTGCTAACTGTAAATAGTAGATTGATTGTATTTTTCGACGAATAATAAAGAACAGAACAAATTCCAAATTTAAGTCTTCCGAACAATTCAAAATAATTTCCTTAACAAACATACAAATACACATATACATACACATAAATTTCTTAGCTTAGTCTAAGAAGCAAGCTTAAATTTATAAAGCACGATTTCTGTTTTGTTGTAGTAATTGATCAGTGGTAAATAAACAAGCGAAAGACAAACATATGGCAAATGATTTCGAGCAGTCGTCTACATTTCAGGCGAGCGAGTCTGTYGGTCTGTTTTTTGTGCCTCCATCAAACAATTTGAAGAAATGAAATTACTGTAAGGGAGATCAAATTGCAACAGCATTGTTGTTGTTGGCGCATGGAGGTCTGTAAATGCATTTGCCGCCACCGCATGCAAAGTCTTTGTGAAATCATAAGGAATTAAAAAATCTTAGCTCATCAAGGCTGCTGGGCTATTATTTGCATTCAAGTGATTTTCGCTGCCAAGAGGTATCAGAGATGATTTTGATGGACCTGAAAAAATTGCCAARATTGCCTTTGTCAGCTCGACATGCAAATGGCACACAAATTTTGAGGATTATTTGCTATGAAAATCGCAGAGGGATAATTACCATTGCTTAAATTTTAAAGCTGTTCGGCTACTGATTTTCTACCAACTGAAATATTCTCTTAATATCTTAATTTCGTCAGTACTTGGGAGTAAAATCTCAAACATTTAAATTGAAAATTTTAAATGTAAAACAAAAGCCGCTTGATGAGACGAGTGGAATTTCGGTCAACACTTTCTCCTGTGAATGCGCAGCTTGAGTCAATATTGAGATATTGCGATGAAACTTGATCGACGTTTTTATAGGTAGCTCGGGAAAGTTGATATTGCAGACAGTCGGAAGCGGAATATTGCCACGCAATATTTCACATATTGATTGTGAACGGGTGTTAGCCAAGCACACGCCTCTTTTAATTGTTAAGTTGAAAGCCACTAGAGAGCGCTAACACATTAAATTTCGCTACAAGAATGCTGTGAATACGTTAAGGCTCCAATCTTCAGTTAAAATGTCATATCTTAGAAATGACTAAAGCGATTTCAACGAAATTTGGTGCATAATTTTTAAACACGCTTTTMATACATCACAGCAATTCCTTATGATTGTTTACTTTTCCATTTTTTTAAATCAAGCACCAATAAAGTTATCGCAATAAAATGTTGCTCTTGTTCAATCAGACCAAAGCTGTTCAACTTCCAGATACCAACTAAGTTAACCACAGTACTCATGTCTGATTTCTTTGCAATCTAAGAGCTAAATTACTGAATTTCAGAGATAGTCTTTTCCAGATAATATTGTGTGTCAAAAATAAGTAAAATCGGGTCCGCATTATACCATACAGTTAGTCACATAAGTAAGTATACAGAGAGRGTTGCTTGGTGAATATATGTATCTTATTTTTCGTTTTGATTTACAAAAGCTTAAGCAATTTAAATAAACAATAGAATGTGAGTTTAAATAATTGAAGAAATATATATTTTTTAATTTATGACATAATTTTCAGCAATGGCACCGAGAGGAAAAGAGATTTCTGACGATTTGAAAACTTTGATAATAAAATATCACAAWGAAAATAAATCTTTACGTGAAATCGGTCGTTTAGTAGACAGAAGTTTTGCAACAATACAAAAGATCGTTACTAAGTATAAAACTGTGGGGAACACAGCAAATAAGTCGCGCTCCGTTCGCCCACGGGTCTTCAGTCATAGGGAAAATAGCTTGATTGTACGCAAATTAAGAACGAATCCAAAGATTAGTGCCCCTAAATTAAAAACTGAAATGGAAAATGAGATTGGAAAACAATGTAGTACCCAAACTATCCGGCGTATATTGTATAATGCTGGCTATCATGGACGTAGTATTAGGAAAAAGCCTTTCGTGAGTACCGTCAACCGACATAAACGGATTGCATTTGCAAAAGATTACGAAAAGCATGACCAAACATTCTGGAACCAAGTCNGATGGCATCCCTGGCAGAAAGGGAAAATAAGAAAAGGGACAGTACGGAAAGGACAGCGTAGGCTGCTCTGATCGCGATGAGCTAAAGCAAGAGGAGTTAGAAGTCGGTCACCAAACAGAACAGACGTGCGCGGCGAGCAAGCAAGAGTTAGAAGTCGGTCACCCAACTGAACAGACGTGCGCAGCATGTAAATAAAAAGGTTGAGAACTAAAAGTGAATAAAGCAAGAAGAATGGTATTGTGAGAGTGAAAACTACTTATATTTTATAACTGAATTTAGAGACTATAATGTGTAAATGAAGTGTACTTAATTGTTATAATTAAAGAAGTGGATTAACAAACTTGTATACTTATTTCGAAACTGGTGAATGCAAGAGGGTACGAGCCCCACATATATATTCCAAAAAAATTTTCGAAGGAACTTGCGTATTGGTATGCGCTTTTATAAGCGCACAAATTTAACTGTTAATTTTAAAACCCGTTAGGCACACATGGCTTTATTGGTGATGAGAATGAAATTGATATCACAAAAGTTAGTATACAGAGTGGGTTGCTTGGTGAATATATGCGTCTTATTTTTCGTTTTGATTTACAAAAGTTTAAGCAATTTAAATAAACAATATAAAGTGAGTTTAAATAATTGAAGAAATACATATTTTTTAATTTATGACATAATTTTCAGCAATGGCACCGAGAGGAAAAGAGATTTCTGACGATTTGAAAACTTTGATAATAAAATGTCACAAAGAAAATATATCTTTACGTAAAATCGGTCGTTTAGTAGATAAAAGTTTTGCAACAAAAGATCGTTACTAAGTATAAAACTGTGGGGTACACAGCAAATAAGTCGCGCTCCGGGCGCCCACGGGTCTTCAGTCATAGGGAAAATAGCTTGATTGTACGCAAGGTAAGAACGATTCCAAAGATTAGTGCAGCTGAGTTAAAAACTGAAATGGAAAATGAGATTGGAAAACAATGTAGTACCCAAGCTATTCGGCGTATATTGCATAATGCTGGCTATCATGGACGTAGTATTAGAAAAAAGCCTTTCGTGAGCCCCGCAACCGACATAAACGGATTGCATTTGCAAAAGATTACGAAAAGCATGACCAAACATTCTGGAACCAAGTCATATTTTCATATGAAAGCAATCTTAGTATAAGTGGATCCGATCGTCGTGAAAAGGTATGGAGAAAAGTTAACGCAGAGTTAGATCCTATGAATATGACTGGCACTGTTAAGCATGGCGTTAAAAGGGGTGGAAAATTTGGTTTTTATTGAGAACACTATGGACCGATACGGTTATTTAAACATTTTAAAAAATAATTTAAAACAAAGTGCTATTAAATTGAACATGCAGGGGTCATTCATCTTCCAACAAGACAATGACCCCAAACACACATCGAATATTGTGCGAGAATGGCTTTTATATAACGTGCCAAAACAATTGAAAACACCTCYACAATCACCGGATACAAACCCTATCGAGCATTTATGGGAACACTTAAAGCGTCAAGTACGTAARCATTCGATAAAAAATAAGGACCAACTAAAAAATAACCTTGAGGAGGAGTGGACCACCAGCAGTAACACAAAACTTGGTGAAATCAATGTCATCACGACTTAAAGCTATTATTAAGTCTAAAGGTTATCCAACCAAATATTAGGATATAACTTTAATACTGCCTTTTACTTACTTTTTCTACYCCTTAATCTATCGTATACTTACTTTTGTGATATAAATTTATGTCACATTTTGTATAAAATTCMAAAAAAAACTTATTTTAGTCATTCTGTAAATATGTCTGTACTGGATGTGATCCCTACGTTTCTTTCAAGTAAATAAAGCATTATTTTATTTTATTTTGTGTTATTTAACAAAACTGTTAGGTGAATAATCCCGTCATACCTAGTGTATACTTACTTATGTGACTAACTGTATATAACAATTTTATGACTAACTGGAGGATTTTTCAATAGGAGTGATATTACATAGTATTTTCGAAAAAAAAACACACTAATTGTTAAAGAATTTTAAATGTTTTTTATATAATTTGAAGTACCAGCGATAYAATTAAGTTCTGAATWCAATGTCATTAAAATGACYTCCATAACTATTTTTGYAGGAACGAATTCGATGAATACAATTCTCGAGTAGTTTTTCCACTAACACAAGTCCCAGGTCATGAACAGCACGCTCAATATTGACATCTAAAGCTTGAAGAGAGGTTTATTGCTAAAAAAAAGAAGAAGTATTCTAATGGTGTTAATTCATTTGGAGGGTATTCAAAGTCAAAATTTCTTGAAATAATCGAAACTCAAAAGTTTTCTCGCAATAGTTCGGTTATTGCTGTGTGTCACTTAGCTCCTTTTTTTGAAACCAGATGGTRTCAAGATAAATTTCTAATTGGYGGATTTTCTTCGCACCAGAATATACAATTTTGTTTAGTTACTGCTCCACTTAGATGATAGTGAGCCTCATCGGAGAAGATGATGTTCTCGTTCTCAAGTTGCTTCAAGACAAAATCAGCAAATTSACGACGAAACGGTGGTCCAATGGATTCAGTKCTTGAAWGAGAATAATTGTTTACGTATGCAKRATCAAATCCTTTCTTAAAATCTGCTAGGTTGTGGGTTGAGACTGTCCTAATTCTTRAGAACGTCTTGGAATCGACAAATTGCTGTCCTCAGCAACACTTGTCTGAATGGCAGCAAAATTTTCATTACTTCTACCGGTTCTTATGTTATTGATACATGAACATTACATAGAGTACAAAAGTAGACTGATAAGAGCAACAAACGACATTTCTCTTCAGTAGAGTTTGCCATTACTTCATGGGCAGATATGCGATCCACGAGTYGAAATTATTCAAATYTACTACCGAAATTCGGAGTCAGTGCCCTCAACTTTACGAGTTTTACGTTTAATTTATGGTCGTSATAATCCTCCTGTCAGATCAACAAWTAASCGTCTAGTGGACAAATTTGAATTYACATTCATAGTACAAAATGTTCCCGYGCCAGTGAGCCAAAGAAGTGCTCGAAGTATCGATAATATTGCTGCCGCTAGCGCATCAATTGAGGAAGGCCCAAATCAGTCTCTCACACGTCCCCTCCAAGCGTTGGGAGTCTCTGTGACGTCGTTGTGGCGAGTTTAGCGAAAAGACCTTGCCTTATCTCTTTACCCACTCAAATTGACGAAAGAACTGAAGCCGCTTGACCAGAATCGTCTTATATTCGTGGATTGGGATGTGCAACCACTTGAAAATGATCTCGATTTTCAAACCCATCTTCAGTGATGAGCTTCATTTTTGGTTGAGTATGCGATATTCGTCAGGCATCCATCCACACGTACTCCATGAGTTACCATTGCATCTCGAAAAAATTACAGGTTTGCTGTGTTTCTGGGCCGGCGGCGTCAATGGGCTGTATTTCTTCCATGATGAACAAGCCCGGTACATTACTGTGAATCGCTGCTACACAGTGATAACCGAATGTTTTTGTCATGTGATGTTTAAAAGAGGACGGTGCCACAAGCCACACAGGAAATGCGCGTCGGTCGTACGATTTCCTGTGAGGCTAGGTCAAGTCTATGGTCTTTGCTAACAAGCCACCCATGAGTTTCGTCGGAATATCGAGCGTGAAATAGATTTATGCTTGAAAGCCATCGAAAATTGGATTCAACGTCTTTACTTCTGCCCACGTTGGCCATTCAAAAGAAATCGAGTTTCATACATAATGCCATCGCATGTACTTTCTCAGGAATAAAGAATTTCATTGAATTTCCAAAACCGTTTTTGTAGCACTTTTATTTAAGACCCTTTATAAAGAAAATGTACTCTCGTAATTTTAAACAATTCGATGAATAGCGAGCACAGGTGGACGATTATTAACACCATAAAATGGCAAAAACGCACGAAAAGTTGCAATTACTGAAAGATTATTTTGATAACAAAATTGAATAATTTGTAAACGTTGTTCKTGCGTTTATCTTTCCATAATGAAATTGTTAACATTACTGAATACAATGGAAAAAAATTACAGATCATAACTTAGAAAAAATTACCAAAGTGACACATAGAAATTATATTACATCCCTTTTGGAAAACCCTGTACATATTAATCAGTATGTGAATTGTCTAATTAAAATTCAAAGATCATCGTAAACAGTTTTCGAGATATCAACAAATGACAGATAAAATCGTTTAAATATGCACCTCATATTTTCGCACATTTTCGATGGTTTGTACCGTATACATATATACCTACTTGTATATACCGTCAATACCGTTATTTGCAGAATTAAATGAATGTATAATTCTGGATATTTTTTATTATTTTCCTAACGTTTTTTTATTATACTAGAGAATACGCACTTTACTTTTTATTGACTCATAAGCATTTAGTAAAGAAGCTGTTTCAGATATGTTGTCGTCCTGGCTTAAAATATTATGAAATCGGTCCACATGTTACACCGATTTCTGTTGTTGGTGCATTGAAATCTAGATTTCCGTGATTTACCGCAAACACCAACTATTTTTTAATGTTGAAAGCTATACAACTTTTACACGGACTACATTCCCGTTTGATTCTTTTGATTTTAGTAGCGTGTCTAAAAAGTTWGGGCTTGCTGTTTCCAAGAGCTTAGTTCGAAACAGAATGCAACTCTGTACACATAAACAATTTGTTTAATTTTACCCATCAACAACATTCGCCATACCTCGATCCAGGGCCATAAAACATTGGGTTACCGCATTTACGACTTTCGTTTTGTACGTGCTTCGTAACAGCCACCTAAGGTTGCACACCTCCAAATTATCTTGTCAATGTGTCAGTAGGTAACACATTTGCCGCCCCACGTTACACCGACGGCTCCTACACCAACCACAGCAAACCATATTTAGTGGGGCTGCCACTTGCTGGAACTTGTTGGAGCTTGATGTCGCTATTGTTACTTATTTGTTGCACGAAATTACAAGCATATGCATGAGAATGAATGTAACTGTGTATCACTGCGGTGGAGCTGGCGAAATGCAAATCTTTTGTCAGAAATCTTTACACGCTTGCAACTAAACTCACATGGCGCACAGCAGCTGACGTCGGTGATTTGTTGCTGATATGCCACCGGCACGAACACGAGGTGGCGAAGCTGTTTGGCCACGACAATGTCGCGCTTTCAATTGATGTGGCCGCAGGTGATAAAATATCCACACACACACAGACATACACACCCACAGTYATAGACATTCCGCATTTGCTTGATGTGTTGATGTGATGCTCTGATGGAGTGATGTACTGTCCGATTGATGGKTTGCATTTCACCACTCACCGCTCGTTGCCAGCGAATGGACTTAATTCCCATATACGTTTGTRTGTTTGTACGTACAGTTATTTACACTTACATATTTATGTATTTATGTRTTCATAYACGTCGTCTAATTTATGAGCGTGTGCGCGACTACATTTATGATCGTGTTATAAATTTGCAATTGAATATTATGCAGTCAAAGTACTGGCATATGTGTGCGGATGCAAGTGCATATGTGTGTACGGGAGCGTGTTATATAAGAAGTATGTCGCTTAGTCACTGATGATGTTGAATTGATTGATAGCGACACGTTGGTTTTATGGTGTGACAGAGTAAGTGTTTAGTCACACTTTGCAATTACTYGAGCTTATTGATATACATACATRCATACATACCGCAGGCGATGGCTTCTGGCTGAAAATAGGTCTTCATAATCGGTTTAGTGTTACAACACTTTCATTTGCACTACTTTGTCGTATTACTTTATTACGGGTTGTATTGTACATGTATACTAAAATGTAAAATTAACTTGCAGCATTTACTGTTCTTGAACTTTCTTAGCCGAATTATTCTTATAGACTTACTAAATATGTACAAAATTTATGGAAAATATATGCATACCTCAAAACACTGGTCTACAATGGTTACAATGGTTTTGTAGGCCTACATATAGGTTAGTTTAATCTGGAGGCCTACATATAGGTTAGTTTTGGACCTTTGCGATACCGGATAGATTTTAGTTGCTTGGTCTGAGAGGAGTAGTCATCGTTTAAGATGCCTGGGCTTGACGAGAATTTTAACAGAATCTACGGTCTTACTATCGATACCTTCTCCAGTGTATCATACCATGGAGATTCCAGATGCTTACAACGTAAGCACAAGAAATGCGGCATTGTTTCCTTGGTGCCCTGCTCTAGAAATTTTCTGGCCAGATATAAAATCGGTTTGGGATATATTTCTGCGCACAGTTCATACTATCAATATTTTTTTTTAATATCAGAATCAAAAAATAATTTCATCATGAAGCATTCTTTTGAGCTCTGAGAACAGATCAAGAGATAGTCACTGGGTGTCAGATCTGATTAATACGGTGTATGCGGAAGCAATTCGAAGTCCAATTCATGGACTTTTGCCATCGTTTTCACTTAATTGTGAAACAGTCCATTCGGGTAACTGTAACTCATCGCATATCGACGCAAAAACTCGGGTTTATTGCGTTTGAATATCTCCAGAACTGCTTTGTATCGTAAACTCTTAGTTGTTTTTGGTCAAAAGTGAGATCGCGCAGTACTGGCAGAGCATTCTCATACCCACATATTCGGAAGTGATGTGATGTACACTTTCAGTTGATATCTTTAGAGTACCTGCTTTTCAAAAACTTCACTTTGCGGTCTTTAAAAATTTTATGTGGACTTGTTTGGTGTTTYCTTCTGTAACAACCTCTTTTAGGTGTCCGCTGCGATTAGCGTCTTCGGTGATCATTTCATCTAAGTAACTGGAATGGACCTGAATTTTTTTTCGGTCAATTTGGCAGAATTCTACCGCTACAACAACAACAACAACATCATTACACCACGTCTAAACTTAGCTTATCAATCCTTGATGATTTCTTTTCCRGGTGCTGTGTCCGTGAACTTAATATCAAACCAAGTTTTTGCTTCAACCATGTTTTTACCCTTCAAAAATCAATATTTTACGATCACAGGAAATATCTTTTTATCCATTTTTTTCACAATGACAAAAGTTACTTCACTAAAAATGATATGATTCACAAACTAATGATCCTTTTCAAGGTTGGCGCTTTTTAAAGCTATATAGATTTAATTCGAGTAGCGCCATCTATTTGTCGGGCTGGAAATTATTATCTCATTTAAATAATTTTTCAGTTTTTTTCTTTTATAATTTTCTAGTAGACAAACTCCTTTAAGGACCAGCAAAAAACTGTCATTGTATAACGATTTCATCAACCTTGATACCTTTCTTCGTTCATTTTTATATCCTGGTGAAACCGCTCTCCTTGTTCGTCACATTAAAATATTACCCGAAAATAGCTGCAGAGAGAGTCCAATTTGGTTTTCATATTTACTGCACGTGTCTGAAAGTTTGCCAGCATATTTAGTGTTTTATGGTTAGCTAGGAAYTTGTCTATTATCACCACAAAACATTCCCACGATTCTCTTTCCAGAACAGTCACAACTTTCATAAAATCCGTATATTTCATTAATTGCCKCACAGGAGGACCAACGTATAATCCGTTTTTAAAGCTTTACATCTCACATAAGTATATTCTGCCTTTAAAATGTTCCATACTAAGCTTCGGAAATTATCTACAAATGTAATCAAGACAATATCCTTCCATCTTCACCACTCCACCGTTTCACTGCTAATTTTAACATCTATTAAATCACTGAGTTTATTCTGAATATGAAGAAAGAATCAATAACTTTGGCATAGATGCTTCACCTTCCATTTCTACTCTACCRATTTGTTGGAATTCGGCAACAACAATGTTTCCGAGGGCAGGCCAGTGACCTTTCAAATTGAAATGGTAACTTTCCTTGAGTAAAATAGTTTATTTTGTCGACTTAAATCACCAAATAGTCCACCCGCTGAGTCCATTTTTGGACGACTCGACTGGTAACTGGCGAATTACACGCGTGATGTTTTCTACAAAGAGCTGAAACGAAGCAGCATCGCTCGTATAGATTTTAGACACATCTAACGTTCTAACGGTGTGATAACCCCCGGCCTAAATCGTGAAATTATCTGCTCACCGAAGCCTTCTCTCAATACACCCATTGTGGCAAGTGGCGCCATCTTGTTGAAATCAAATGTCGACGAGATCAAGAGTTTCAATTTCAGAAAGAACTGAAGTGTTTTGTAAAATATTTTGTATTAATTAAATACTTGCTGTTTTAGAAGTAGTATTTTCATTGACTACTCTTACAATTCTGCACCAGTTAGTTTCTTAGCCCAAGAGGGATATAATTTGCTCTATATAGAATGTGAGAAAATGGATATAAATGAAAAGAATCGTAATTTTATTCAGCTGCTTTCTCATAACTGTTCATATTTTATGACTTCGATTAGGCTGCACCTATGGTCAAAATAAGCACTCGACTATGAATAAATTATGGAAATTATGTGAAATGATTTATTCAGATTATTGACCTGTTTTCAGTGTTGAAATAAGTAGCAAAAATAAAATACACAATGAAGAAAAACAACCGTTATAATTTCGAAAAAAAAAATTAGGTTTAATATTATTATATTGGAGTGGACACCATTGTCGAATACTGCCACGATATTATAAATGGAAGTGAATACACATATGCTGCACAGTTACCCATTTCGCACACATACACCTCTATCTAGTGTTGTATTAATTATTCGCATATACGTATGTATGTATAAAGAGCATTTAATGTAAACAAACAATATTTATGCAAATAAAATGATTTTTGAGCTTCAAGCATTGATTATTCYTTTAATTTACATTTTTATTTCTTTCTGTAGACGAAATTTTGCGAAAGGAGAAACATAAAAAACAAACGAATGAATTATAAGCCTTTTAATCTCTTCTTACGTAATTTATGCTTATGTAATCTTCTTTTTAGTTGACCAAAACAAAATAGAAAATAAATTTAAGATTCTTTCGCATATTTAAAAGAATAGTTAAAACTCAGATTTGTAATTTTTTTTGTATTTTTTATATATAAACACATGCGCAGAAATAAAAGTGATGAAATTTTGAAAATAAAACTATTGAAAGAGTTCTTGAAGTTAATGATATGGTAGCTGGGTGCGAAAGAATAATGATATGGGCTTAAGAATCTTAATTATCATATCTTATGAAATATAACAATAGAATATTTATATTTGTTTATATAATTTATTAAAAAATGCCATATTAAAAATAATACTTTTAGATAATATTTATTACTACTTCAAAGAAGAGATCAAAAAATAAAAATAATATTGATGTGTAAGAAATTATAGGCTCAAATAAGTTATAGGCGATTTGGCAAACAAAGTAATATTTCATAACTTAGTTGAGAAAGATTAAAATTAAAGACTGTTTAATGATAAAATATKATGTCAGTATATATGGATCCTAAGTACTGACCTTTCAGGCGGTACCGGCACTAATAGGTTTTATTTAAGACTAACAAATAGCATTCTTGCTTCGTAGCGACTAAATAAATATTCATGTGTTCTTGACGTCATAACTCCTTTACTTTTAAGAAGATTAGGATTTATTCTTCTTTTTTTGAATTTTTCGCAAACAGACATTCTTCCAGTATAACAGGAGTAAACAATTTTCTTATGATCGTTTTAAGTGAAAATAAATTGTCGATGTAGATAGAATAACGAAAATTATATTATTATACTTCCACCGCAGTTGACTAATCGCCCTCCGTGCTCACCCTATTTAATACGATAGAGTCGATCTCCAGTTTCGTTTCCACGCTCATTTCGTTCGACTCTACTGTAGGCCGCCGGTCATCTGCCCTGGCTTCCGTTAGAATTATTCTTAGGACCACTCTCTAAACCTTAGCTTAAGTCCCCCTTTGTGTTACTGAGACAAGCGAGGGACTTCTCATTTAGAAGTATCAAAAACTGATGATATGGTTCCTCGGTCCTCTGCAACCTAATCACCCTCCATTTTTGGGTGGTTAGAGAAGGATTGAGTAACATTACATCTTTTCGATTAGTGTCGCTGTGGAGGGTATGGCTGGAAGCTAGACATGAAGACGAGGACGAGGTCGCATCGGGAGTTTCGCTTTGGCCACACTTCACCCACATTGACTACAGTCTCCTTATATAGGGATGCCGACCGTTTGTTGCCACACTTTATTAATTTATGCAAACCGAAGTGTCTGTGCCATATTCATAAAAGCTGCAGAAATAGCAGCCGCTACCTGCTTCCACTCCTAATTAAGCTGAGGAGCCTAGCAATTTTGATGACCTGTGGCTTCTTGCCCGCTTCTTACTTACGCCCTACTTTTATTATCTGTCGGCAGATTCTTACCGACAATCCCTACTTTACCGCTTTTAGCACTAGCAAGCCATGCACCTCCCTTTTTGGAGAATGGTGCCCCTAACAAGAGTCTATCCAGTTTCACTGATGTCGGTGCCGATCTACTTTCTCCCTCGTCCTTATTAGGTGTTTGTTATTATTTATGCTTATATATTATTTATGGATGTCACACCTGCTTACTCAGGTGAAAAATAATACAACCACYAGTCTACGGTTCAAACCAAACCAGTTAATAGTTCGCGCTAAGTCCATGTCAAGCTAAGGGTCAAAAATCCGTAGAAGCATAGAAAGGCTGTGAAGGTCGCAGGTCATTTAGCGTTTCTCAGGATAAASTACGTGGAGGCCTGCTCTAAATCACTTGAAACACTTTACTCACCCTCAAATTATACATATTGCGAGTGTAGCATGTAACTGTATTAATATAGTATGACACTGCATTAATTACGAATATTACTTTTTATTGGTTTATAATATAATTTTTTATTGGTTTATAATAAAATTGACTGCACCTAACTTTTGTTGTARGTTTTTTGAATGCAATCTAATTTGAAGATGATCGAGGTCATTAAAATTTGATATAAAATATATTTATGCATTTATATTATTGTTGGCAATAATGAAAAGTCAAATAATAATTATTTATACCACGTTTTGAATAATTAAATGAATAGATTAAATGATAGAATAATTAAATGAATAGATATATTCATTCACATGTACCGTATATAAAACACCCATTTTTATTTGATTAGGAAATCAAGCAAAATCAAAGCATAGAAATAGCCATGGAAATTAACTACTTATATTGCAGACTATTAATAATATAATAAATAGTACATGTATGTATATACATACATATATAGGTTTATATATTCATGAATTGCTGCTTGACTTAAAGTTAGCTTGGAGTCAACTAATTCTCTCGCATAAAATGGGTAATGAAGTGTGATTCCCACGAATTATGGGGCGATATTTGTGTTCTGAATTTTATAGCATTTCATTTACTAGCGTAATTTAAGAAAAATATTGTTTACAAATAATAATAAATATAAATTTATTGCAGTTTAATGTTTATGTAATGAAAATATGGCAATAGAATTAGCTCGTGAGACGCGTTGCTTAACTTCCAAATTCGATTAAGAAATATTGGCAGCGTAAAAGTCTATTRGACAAAATTTAAATGCACATGAGTATTTATTTGGCTAAATAGGAGCTGATTGCAAAATATCATTTCGGTATTATATCAAAGTAAATATGCTAAATAAGATGTAAATAAAGCAAATAATAAGTGTTTGAAGGTGATGCTTATTCGTTATGTCAACACAATATACTAAGTTTTCTAAACGTTTGATATAGTGGAAAACGCTATATATTGTATATTCTTCATTTTAGTTTTACTAGGCCACAGTCTCAGTAATTAAYCCTATGTTGTCGCTAAATCTCTTTCTACCAAGCATTCGCTTGATGGCTGAGAATGTAGAAGCCACAATTTTGCCAGTTCACTCGTTTCGTTTTCAACGCGTGAAGACTACTCGGTTGACTGCCGAAGCCTTAAACCATTGATACATTTTGGAGATATTTCTAATATTTTCACTAAGGGTATTTTGAGAGCTATCTTGTTGATCTTTCTTTTACGGTTAACAAAAAAATGTTGAGGATTTCTTGTGAATATGCTTTTAAGATATATTGGGAGCACTTATTCGTTGAAACTTATAATTTGGGGGACGGTTTAAGTGTAAAGTTTTGTTTGTTRTAGCAGCACATACATTTAATTGTAGAAAAGGAGTTATCTACACTGTTTGTTCAGATTAAGACGCTTTCTAACTTTAAAACTCCAACATAAAGAATGTTTAGTGGATTCGGGGAATGCAGAGCTTACCTGGAGGATGATCAGATACCTTCCATAGCTCCCAACGATCCAACTTAACAGATTTGGGCAGCTGGAGTGGAAAAAATCAGATATTTTATCAAACTCCCTAAGTTTCTCGGAAGCACAATGGGCTTATGAAGGATTTGGCACYTCTCTGCCTGCCTTTTCAAGTCACKCAATTTGACACTCCAACAATCTAAGAAGCTTTTGTAGACTCTTGTAGGAACTCGTGAGCAAAAAATTTTTAAAAAATATCGATTAAATCGTATATATTAAGAAGATGGTTGAGTAATGATAAATATTCTATTGCACAAAGGAGATGATAACCWGCAGACCAATAATTACTGCTGATACTTAGCTCGAAGTTTCTTAATATTTTTGCAAGCAAAATCCCGCCTATCGATTAGCCATGCGAACGTTAACGACGTAATCGATTTCTAGAGAGATTGCAACACTCATACATACCTATATATATACAGYGTCTACCAATAGSGATGACATGATTGTGATAGCTCGTGGTGAYCATGTTTGTTTACGGATTTGTGTKAGATTTTGTTAGTGTGTCCTGTAGGGWCSTAGATTATCACGTGAATTCAAGTGACTACAGTAAGAGCTTTTCGCRCAAAAAAGCATATGCTTGGATGAGTCGCATTTCTGATCTGAAGACTTCGTCATCAAACAATAAAAYTAKCTGCATWRCAGAAGAMAATTTGACCAAATCACGCCGTTCTTGTTGGYAGACCCTTTACGAATCTTAATGGCCTCATCAATCTTTGACCACGTCAATCGGTCATAATTTACGGTGCACAAATGCTTTAAATAGTTTTACTGAATTTCTAARTCATACTAAGCTATATTCTTTGTTCTTTCTCTACTGATTCGAGATGAAACAATTATGATTGCAAGAAACCTACGGGCAMCGAAGTCCGAAAGGCGTAGCCAAGCCGTTGTGCATGAAAATGAAAACACAGCGGCACTGACGTTGCAACCGGAAAATATGAAAATGCTGCGTCACACAAATTATACAGCTACATTTGGGCAACAACAACAATACCAGCACCCACAAAACTTCATTGCTAGTAGCTTTACTTAAGCATCRCCATTTCTGAAAGCATCACCAAAAAGTGACCGTTAATTGTTACAATCAAAGTTTTTATTGAATGTCAAGCGGAATRTTTCTTTTATTCACTTCGTGCTCAAACACAATTAATTCGTCACCATCGACCATAACTAATAGTCTGCGGACACATGAACCTGGTGGTCCTTTGTACATTCATCATTCGAGCAACTCCATCGGGTGCTCAATATTAAATCAAATTTTATGACTCTATTTTTAGCTACCGAAGAATTCAGAATAATTAGATGAAATTGGTRTATATCTGTAGAGGGAGCTATTTAATATAACTCTTACTTTTCGGATGGCAATTTTCATCATTGCACACATTAGTCGATGCTACATAAGAGAAATATTATAAAAAGTTGTGTAAGGACAAAWTTCGGGGAATTTTAAAGGATCTACTATACTACTGAATGTTCAAAATTATGTTATCGAATGCAAAACCTTTCGATTGAACGARATATAGCAAGAAAAATATTTGTGTAACCCCGTGACACCGCCACCCGATGTCAAAWTCACTTTAACATTTAAGTTAAGTCAGTCTTCCGAGTTTTAATTTATAAAGATATACATATACAATATCTGCCTATATATTTTAAATATAATACGCTACGATATCGCTAGATAYATCTGTACTGATTGCATCAACTTGGCATTACTTAAGTATACACTTTAGAACATATGGCTACGTAATTTTATGAAAATAACTCATACATATAGCGGCATATTGGACATAAACTAAAGTCTGTTAGAATAGGAAAATCATTCTATATATAGCATTTGGGTGCTAGAGTAAATCTTGGACTGATGTTTTAATTCAAATTGAATCCGCATAGTTTTTAGACTTTATATATCCCCACAGGAAAAAGTCTTATGGTGTGATATCACGCAATTTTGATGGTCAATTGACCAACCAAAATGTGAAATCCATTAATTGGTGCCATGTGTGGGAAGGGGCGTCGTCCTGTTGAAACCAAATGTCGCCGAGATCACGAGTTTCAATTTCATGCTTCAAATGGGTGGTTATCACGGCGCGTTCGTCATTGACGAATACGTCCTCAGCGGGATCATTTTTGAAGAAATGTAGACCGGTAGCTCTTGAATCTCTTCAGCTGTCTCTTCATCCCAAATACGGCAATGTTGCTTGTTTACATACCCATTGAGCCAGGATTTAGCCTAATCGCTGTGCAAAATTTACCCTGAAAGTGGAAGAGTTCGATCGGCAGTTCCGAAAAATCAGCAGATTCTYGGGGGAAAAAAGGACAAGTGCGAAATTTCAGATCGACCTCATAAACACCTAAAGACCAGCCTGCGTATATATATACAGACGGACATGGCCAAATCAACTCAGCTCATCATGCCRATCATTTATATATGTGTATATTTTTTATGCTCTCCAACGTTTCCTCTTCGATGTTATAAACTTCAARGCAAACCTAATATACATTGTTCAGKATATRAAAAGGATGAYGAATMATTCAAAAACCAATAGAGAATCTTAAAAACCTCTATTTTGACGTTGGAAAAAGATAACAAAAGCTTATCTCGCAAACAATTGTAAGATATTGTGCAAACTAACCGTCATATCGGTTACTTCCCGCCATTCCAATAAAGATAACACTTTTAACCTGAAAAGTACCCGGAAATTGTAAATAAAACACAAAACATTCAATTATTYATCAATTAATACGCTTACGCCAACAATTTTTCCAGTCCTCGAGCCACTTTTTATAAACACTTTGTGGAATGGCTCCAGCCTCATCATCGAATTTTGTTTTATCTCTTCGATCGACTGAAAACTGGTTCCAGGGAGCATCAATGTCAATTTAGGGAACAAGAAAAAATCACACGGATCCACATTTGGTGAATATGGTGGTTGATCGGTGGTATTCATTGCGTTCGTTTTTGGCTGTAAATTCGTTCACAATCGTGGGTCGTTGCGACTTTCATTGCGGAGAATTCATCAATTTTTCTTCCGCTCCTTCTTATGAAACGTCTGTCCCTCCGGAACAAATTCTTGATACACCAAACCGTAAATATGCGAAAAAACTAACTACTTACTTTCTTGTAAGCTCGTTAGAGCATTTATTTAAACAAAATATATACAAATTTTCAAAATTTTAACAATGTGTTAGAAAAATTAAGCCAATGAATAAAAGTTACAAACGAGCGAAACTGGTACCTGTAGTGAAGTTGTTATAAATTGCCAAAGATTTGATATTATTCTGCTCGCTACTGAAGATTACTTTTTTTGTCCAAAAATTATACAGGCGATACTAACAACAAAGTTTTCGATAAGAATTCGATATAGAGGGGGATACCCGGTTTAGGTGATAACTCAATGAATGAAAGTTGTTTGAAACCTAGAGCTTAATAAAGTTTTATTCCCCATGGAAGGATTTATCCTTCAGTGAAAGAAGCACAACACAATTTTTTCTATTTAATTTTATTGTTTCTTCTGTTCCCTACCCTCCAAGAGCTTGACGAAAAAAAAAAAAATAAAAATGTTTACACCTAAAAATTTGTTGTTGCTTAAAGGCTCAAGTGCGAAGTTATGAGTAATTTGATGCATTTATTTTATTTTGTGCAGCAATCTACCACGCTCAAGTGAATTTAGACTACAGCAAAAAAATGCTCGATGTAGTTAATAAAAGAAAGTATTTCATTTCGCATTTTTGGGCCATTTCATGTTGTAATGCAATTGTACTTACCATAAACTGTGCGCTATTAAATTATGAGCCACCGTGGCCACACGCAAAGTAGCGTTGCCTGGGTGAAGAATCAATGCAGTTGCTGTTGTTGTACGAATTTGTAACAGCCCAATATGCTCACAGGCCACCCAAGCGGTTGCAGCGCCCTCGTGTCGGTATGTCCGACAACTATTAATTCGTTTTTAATTGGCAAACGTGCCGAAATTTGCATACGGAAAATGATGAAAATTCCCACGGGCGTTTTGTGTAGCGCCACTTGACAACAAAGCGTAACGAAGTGGCAATTAAGTAACGGCAAAAGAGCCAAAAGCGAAGAAAGAGTCGATGCAATTGCAAGTAGAGCGTTTTGTGCAAAGTAGTCGCGGTCACATGACGCGAGAAGGGGCTCCAGCTTCTCCTTCGACTAAGTAGCCATGGYGACTGATTTAATGGTTTTAATATTTTATTTGAGGCAATTTGCTGTATATTTATTTTTGACGTTAATTTGCTGCAATTTTATGTTAACTGATTTTGCATGCTGTTTACTTTCTTGTTTTGAAGCGCTGTTTTTCGGTTATATTATTGTTGTTGTGGAATTTTACTGGCCCATWATTTTGCCGAAATGGACGCAACATAAATCAATTCAAGCACGAAATTAGCATGAAATTAACTCACTCTTTGGCTTAGTTTCAATTAATTTATGTTTGTTTTTTTGTTTTTGTTGCAATTTTTCATTGGACTAAGTGCTGCTGCTTGTGTTTTTTGTTTACATTAAGTTGTTGTTTGTTTGCTGCATTGCAATTGCCTAAATAACCAACGCGAATGYGATTTTATACAGCGTTTGCCGCACTTTTCCAATCCTTTAAAGCATTGAATAAACATTTGAAAAGCTAAATGTTTTGCCAAATCAGCGCASTTAGAACGAAAGACTTAAGACACGAACCCGGCAGAGTTGCGCCTTGCATASGCTGTATTGACACATGTGTGTGCTTCCGTTGGCTCTTATGCAAGCGTAAACAATCTCTATGAATGACGAAGTGGCAGGCATGGCTTCCGCACTTTAACTTGCCGCAACTGACGGCTCACGCCCAGCTAGTCAGCTCCCTTTTCGCTGCGGTGCACACACTTTTGGYTSGTTTCATACGCTTGAAGCCTGTCATTAGCGTAGTTTAAACCATTTTAAAAGACGCTTAGCTTRGCTTAAGGTGATACTTTTTTTCCTTTATTTAATTTTTGTGTTTATTTGGCAACTCAACAGCAACTCATTTAAAACAAATTAACTTTTAATTAGCAAAATTGTATGAGTCTAATAAGCGATTTTCGTTTTTTGGTGCTTTATTTAGTCCATTTTCGTCTCACACCATAACTGCCCATTCGCTTATATTGTGTTCCTTCCTTTTTTTCGTTTGGGAATTGTATTTCCCTTCCATTTTCACAACAGTGAATTGCCAAATTATTGTGCTGAAGTCTCTTAAATGCGTTGTTTATGTCAAATGCCACTTGATTAATGCGAATAGAGGACGTGAAAACGCCCATAAAATGTTGCAATAAAAGCTTAATATGCTATTTGCAATTTTTGGAACAAGTTCTTAATTTAAGTGTAACATTTTGCTGCTTTAGAAGGAGTGGGAGCTTAACCACTCTACTAATGTGTCGTGCTAATATATTTATATTAATTAAGATATAAATGTCTCTCAATGAGCCTCTTGTGTTCTGCAGACTACAGTGTAATAGTATTATTTTTAATCAYAATTAGTATCAATAGACATCACCAGTGGCAATTTCTTAGAAGTAGTTAACGAGTTTTGAATATAGTTTGTTTAGATTCTTGAATATGTATTTTCCATTTTATGTATTAAAGGTTTAAAGTTAATGACATACTGCGGATATTTGCTCGTATAGCGCAAAGTTCAGTGATGAAAAAAATTTAAAAAACATTGCATTTTGGACATAGTCTCCGAAATATATGTTCGCTGAAGACTTGAAAGATACGTCCTATTCTTCCAGCTCAAATTTATGGTCGGCAACTGAGTTTTTCAASTTTGGAAACCAAAAGGTGCGACTTCTACAAATCACGGCTCGGGCGGGAGTGTGCGACGGATCTCTGTGTGCTTGGTCACRAAAATTACACAGAAGCTCCTTCACTTTGCACTTAAAGAGTTTAATCATTGTCGTGAAATGGTCTCAATACGACAGCTACTTGTCTATCAACCGCTGCATACTCAATATTTCATGGAAGATATAGGGAATAACTCCTTGACAACTTAAATGCAGGGACGGATCCTTGAGAGGGAACTGCGTGAGAGTTTCTCCAGTGAGCCACAAAAATCATAAAAAACACTCAACTCAACATTTGGTAATAATATTACCAGAATAGTATATTGTATAAGTCACCGCTTTTCCATCATAACTGGCACTCCGCGAAAAAAAAGACTTCGAGTTGCTCATATATATTATTTACCCAATTACGAAAGATACTTAKGAAAATGAGCCTAACGACTCATCAGATACTGATGAAAAACCGAGCACGAGTGCAGATATAAGTATTGACGAAAAAAGCCACGAGAAGATTTCACTCACGGTTGCTGCGTGAGGACAGTTTGTTTTGAAAGAGGCGAAAGATTTGGGGCTGGATGTTCAGAAATGAGTTACATTGGCACAGATGGTTGTGTTGTTTTGTTGGAAGATCGTGGAGTCTTCAGCGGTTATAACGTTCTACTCTGGATCCGCCTCTGCCCATATGCGATCAAGTTTCAAATAATATAAGCTTTTTGATTTTTTTTCCAACTAGGTGACCCCGTAGCCGTTGTCCTGCATGCAATTA
The DNA here is from genome assembly GCF_001853355.1 of Bactrocera latifrons. Taxonomy (NCBI): domain Eukaryota; kingdom Metazoa; phylum Arthropoda; class Insecta; order Diptera; family Tephritidae; genus Bactrocera; species Bactrocera latifrons. The sequence continues at coordinate 1,111,679 of NW_017537456.1, forward strand.
TGTGTTCTGAAATGAAAAGAAAATTGGATTTTTCATTTTTATAACATAAAAACTACAGATCCAACTTTGAGACGCAAATGATGCGGTGGCATCTAAGCCTCTACAAAGAATTTAGAAATTTCACTGGATAATCCACGGCATCGTCTTTATTGTCAAGACAATCGATCGATTTGTATGAGCGCAAGTCTCCCGGAATTTGAGTTTGAATCTTCCAGTTGAAGTCAACCGATACTGATGTTGGTATTTTTTGGCAGCTAACATTGCGCGTGCATTTAAGGAATCGTAGTTACGATAATTTTGCCAAAGTGCGGATAAATATTCGTGATGAGTTCATCTTTCGTGAATTGTTAAACGCCAGACGGAATTGATATCAAACCACCGGAAGGGTCAACGGAATTTTTGTTCGCTGGCTTACTTCTCCAAAACTTGCACACACCGTACCATTCACAGTTCGCAATGACTSAAATRAAGTTGAACCGCGAACATTAATCGAAGGTATAAACCATCGTCATTTTACGGGTGGATTGTATAAATTCGCCTTAAGGAATTAGTTGATCCTGAGTTAGTTTGCCTTCCTTTCTACGTAACTATTTCTTTGACGATGCATTCCATGCATGTCAAGATATTTCCGAATAGAGCAATGTTCTCGCAAACAGATCACTGGTGGAAGTTGAGAAAAAATCCTAAATGTTAATTTTGTTGCTGACGGTGTTTTCATTGGCTATACTGAATTCTCTGAGTTGAAAYATGCTCTTTGKCCATTCTCCGAATTAACTGCGAGACGCACAACGGTCGGAAAAAGTTCATGAWTTGCAAAAGTAAATATCCTACAAAGCGCGTTTATTGYAGTTCACGTATCGACAATTTGATACTTGCTGATCTCATCTCGTTCAAAACCAATAACCRCCATGTTGCTTCCTTTAGYGACGTMCTTACAAACGTATTTTATCGATTACACCAAACTGCAATACTCAACATTAATATGAGTTTTGAATGTGAATTAGTGGTGAATATAGTATGATTCATGAGTTATCAATTTCGATATTCATTCTTCCAAATTAAATGTTGAATGTGCTGCCAATGTCGTCTGGTGCGCGACGCCGATAGAGTGGATATCCATCATTTCCAGTTGGTGTTTCCGAAAGAAAAATACGTGGATAGTGTTTCGTGCATTTATTGTTAGCCATATAAAGCGAAAAGGGATTGTAATGTTCGAAAGGTCCATAAATCATATTGGTTTTCGCCACTTCGAATAATACTGGATCTTTCTCTGCAACATTTGAATTTCCGCAGAAATTATTTTTATCAATTTGATCTGGTGTAACCATCATCCATAGAAGAATGTGTACGTGGGGCCAACCTTTTGCCATTTAAAAGAGTACAGCTAGCATCCAACAGCACCATCAAACATCGTGAAGATCGAATGTTGATTGGCCGCGATCCATAATTCCGCGAGTACATATGTATGTCTTCGCACCCTGTAAGTGCTTCTTGCCTTGCCTTGCCTTGGGCTGCCATACGTTGCTCGCAGAAAACAAACGCCGACCGATATTAGGGCGACCTCTTCGTGGCTTCTTCGTAACAAATTTCAGTCTGCAATTGATCACTTTGCGTGAAACACACATATGAAAAGTTTTCAGTGAATAATTTTCTATAATTTTT
>NW_017537456.1:1113790-1133103 GCF_001853355.1 Bactrocera latifrons
TTTGGTTTAATCGTATGAAAGTTATGAGCATACATACATTTTGGCGATTCATTTTTGTTTATATAGTAGATTTTAATTTTATAAAAAAAAATAAATAATGAATAAAAAAACATGAATTTCGATTGCATCGAACCATCAACAAATACAACAGATTCCACTCAAGATTAGATGTGGATCACCACATTCTGAACAATTTCTCGACGATTGTACCGTCACCTGGAAGAATAACCTATGCCAATGAACGTTTTAGCTCGTTGGCCGATATGACCGCCTGTATGCCGGTGCAAGCCTTTTGAATGATCTGTACCTCTGTATGATGCTTTCCTTTCATGAGTAAATGGATTTTTCCGAAAAGGAAGAAGTCGCACGGTGCCATACGGGGAGTGGTTGAAATGTGATTTTTGGTCAAATAATCGTTCTTCGAATGTTGGATTCTGAGCAATTTTTGGTCGTCCATCAATTTGTGCGAAACAAACCGTGCACACACCTTTCGTAAGCCCAAATGTTCGGTCAAAATGCGATAAATCAATATTTTGGAGAGTCCATGAATTTCAATTATGATTTCGGCTGATATTTGATGAATTCACGCACAGTTTTGTTGAAATTTCTGGTCATCATGGATTTTGATTGGCCCACATGCTGATCGTCATTTATGTCCGCGCGACCACTTTGAAAACGTTGAAACCACTCGTGCACTCTGCCACGCGATAAGCAATCATCGCCATAAACTTGTTTCATCAATTGAAACGTTTCGGTAAAAGTTTTACCAATTTTAAATAAAATTTAATGTTTAATTTTCGCACCGATACCAATAACATGCAGACACTTAAAACGCAATAACTTCACTTCCAATCAATGAAATGTCATAAATTTCTCACTGGACAAGCGATAAATATAGCTGATTATGACGCACTAGTCGACATATAGTTGGCGCTAGATAAAGTCCTGTTTACTATGGAAAGCAACTTGTATGAGAATTCACTTGATATTATCATGACTGTAATTAGAAGGGCTTATAAGCAGTCACATATGTGACTGTCTGTCTTGAAATAATATTGCCAATTTTGAACTTCTTTCAATCACTTGTGAATGTATGTATGAGTTTCGTCTATTTCTGCTCTTTAATTGAGTTCTTGTAACTAAAGCACATATGTACATCTATAACTATTAGGTATATATGTAGTAGGTACATTACAATAAAGTGGTTGCAGATTAGATGACTTTCAATTTTGTAAGAGTCCAAATTAAAAATCGTTTTTAAATTTGTAACATCATCATAAAAATGATTTTGTGAAATCAACAGCCATAAAGTAGTGAAATAAAATTGCTACAACAACAATGCGGTTGCAGTGTCGCCCTGCCCAGTGATGTGGCACTATTCCCATGGCAAATAAGTAAGTACATTTGCTTGCATATGTTTCTAACCTTTTCTGCTTCAGCTTGCAAAAGGACTTGGTTATAACGCCGTGGTAAATCATATTTGTGGAGCGCAGCAACGGAAAATGTGTCAACAGACTTGCGGTCTACAAAGCTGACTAACACGTACATATCTACATATGTTTACATGTGTGTGAGTATGTTTGGCTACGTTTTAGCGCTGCCGTAAATATAATTGTGGCGCTTGTCTGGCCGACTTAAATTAATTCAGATCTTGGCGTAGTGGAAATAAGCGCCAGCACTTTCGACGCTGGTGCACTTGTGATAATTGTGTATGCGTTTACTTATGAATGCGGCGGCGACAAGCAATGTGTGTTATTGTGTGTGTTTAGGAAAATAAATTCTACGTTTGCGGTCTCACTACCGCCACCAAGCACCGTTATGAATTCATTATATTTATTTACATGCAGTTTAGTTGGTTCATAGTTAGGATTGATGAACACCAACTCACATATACATTTATATGTATGTTTATGGCTAAATTTAGTAGCGAGGTATTAAGGGTTTACCTGGGTTTACAGGTTTCAAGAAATCGAATTGTTTATGATTATCTTATTAAATACTACACCTCTCGAATATTGTCCTAAATTTTCAAGTTGATCTGATAGCCTACAGCCTTGAGAACTGGTGCGCTCGAGGCTCGATAGGTTAAGTACGACGTCTTTAAGAGAGATTTTCTCGAAACTGTGTTTTTGACATCGCTTTGCAAGATTTCTCGAGAACATCTCAACCGATCTTCATGAAATTTTACACAGGTCTTTGAGATACAATTCTTAAAGACTTGGACAATGGCTTTTATTCGATTACAACTATTTAAAAGAAAAAGCAAATGTAGCGAAATTTTCACAGATATTTTTTTTTTTTTTTTTGTAAAAATGTCTGCTAAAAATTTAATTTACATTTTTTTCACTCACTATTTCTCTCTCTTGAATTTAAATCATATATAATAAAAATCCGATGTAACAAAAAAATATCAATCTAAGTTTTTTCTGAGAAAAGGCTAACTATGGAATATACGTAAAAATATATACACTATTTAAATGTTTTTGTATTAAAATTATACACACACTATTTTTTGTTTAAGGTCAACTATCATTCCCCATCCGCTCATGAACCAACATTAAACGGYCCAGCAAAGAATTATAAATCTGTTGAAGGCAAAAATATCGGCTCTTATTTGACCGCCACTGTCACTGCTGTTATATTTATTTAGTTTGYGCGGTTTTTGGTTTTTCCTATTCGTAATATTTCATTTCGCCCATTTGCATACATTTGAAAATCCAATTCAGCGCAGCTCATCCAATCTAAGTTAGGGGATCATCACATCAGCTCTGTGCCTTGGTTTGCTTTGCATTTTGCATTTGTTTGTTTTCTGTGTTAAAGTTGTTGTTTTTTCGTACATGTTTCACGACTAATCTAATCCGTGGTAATTTTTTTATCAGATCATTGTTTTCCTATTTGACAAGCAATCGTGAATTAGTTACCGTTTTAATGAATGTCATAAATAAACCGAGGAATCTGCATTTTCTTTGCGTTATTTTGAGGCACACACTCGCAACGTCCGAGCATTGACAAGACAGAGAGACAGAGTGCGAATTGCGCGTATACTGCCTTGTTCTGTAAATATGCATAACCGCTCACGGCTGCAAGTTTCTATGACATATAGTATCACCATGAACGAATAAGACTAAACAAGCCGAAAAAATAGTCAAATATAGAGATACATTGCTATATACATTTTGTTTTGGTTTTAATAGCATTCCAGACTCGCTTYAATAAGAAAACTTCTGTTTTCATAAGTGTTAAAAATCATTTAAATCATGAATTGTAAGGATTGGTTCACAACTATTTTTTTAATCGACTCAGTCCTATTACTTTCTGGACAAACGTAGGTAGGTTAGGTACCGCACAAGTCGTCGAAATGAAACGAAAAACACATATACATACTTGTAGTGTGACAATTATCGTTAAAATAGTTTTTTTTCGGAATAGGTAGTTGTCCCACCCATGTTTGGCTATATAACGGGTGGTCCAAGTAGAGCTACTTTTTTCAATAGCCTTTTTTTTTTTACAGATGACGCGTGAGTCGTGTCAAGCTGTCATATAATTTTGATTCAGAAAAGACTTAAGCCTGTACAACGTTTACAAATCGATRCACTTTATTACGAAAAATCACGTTTTCTATTATCACCAACCATTTTGAGACCCAACATTCATTCTTCTTCTTGATTGACGTAGTCACCGCTTACGCGATTATAGTCGAGTTAACAACCGCGCGCCAGTCGTTTCTTCTTTTCGCTACGTGGCGCAATTCATTATTGGATAATATTAGATCGAATAGACCATCTCCAGCATGCAATGAAGAAAATATAGCTGCCGAAGCTGAGTGTGTACACGAAAGCTGCGGAGAATCTATTCGACGGCGTTCGCAGCAACTCGTACTGACATATAGAACGACTTGGCGCAKTTTACATCGAGATCTTAACTTGAAAGCGTACAAAWAACAGCTTGTGCAAGAACGGAAACCGTTCGATCTTCTTAAACGACATCGCTTAGCCCTATKGGCKCTTGCAAAATTCCAAGAAGATCCGTCGTTTTTGGAGCCAAATTTTKTTCAGCGATGAKKCCTATTTCTGGCTTAAGGGATATGTAATCAAGCATATTTGCCGCATTTGGGTTGAAGAGAAACCTGAAGACATTCAATTTCATCTGGAAAAAACAACGGTTTGGTGTGGTTTTGGTGGAATCATCAGTCCATATTTCTTGAAAAATGATGGTGGTGAGAGAGTAACCATAAATAGCGACCATTACTAGCGRCCATAACTGATTATTTGATACCTGAAATTGAAGCTCTTGATGTCGGCGACATTTGGATTCATCACTATGGTGCAACTTTGCATAAATCGCATCAGTTAATGAATTTATTGAGGAAACCCTTCGGCGAGCAGATAATCTCTGATATCACACCTTTGGGCTTTTTTCTGTGTGGATATGTAAAGTCAAAAGTCTTTAGCTATTTACTCGTCCAAATGCTTGAACGATTTATAAAAGTTGGACTCAATAGATAGATATTTGAAAGAGATAATCTTCAAAAAATAAATGCCACAGAATTTTCTTTCGAATGATAATAAAAATTTCCAATAAAGTTTAAAGTTGTCTTATTTTTTCTTTACAAAATTTGGGAACCTTGAAATGGATCACCCTTTATATCCAGTAGAAAGAACAAAAATCTAATTGAAAAATAATAACAGCAAAGCCTGTTCACGCCAAGTGGTTAGGTTTGGCTCTGAAAAAATATCGTTTGGCAAAAAACGCATTTTTAAAGAAACGAAAAATCCGAACTAAGCCCTTCCTCACTGGTCAACTTTGTTCAGTCCCGAAAATTCTTARCAAAATCAGCTTAAAAGTACGAAACATTGTTTATCAAAGTCAGAAATACTGCTTCGTATCCAGATTTAGTTGAGTTAGTAGTTTCTATAAAGTTTCAGTATTATCTCGAAGTCGGTTTTTATACTCTCGCAGTATGTTGCTACAGAGTATACTCGTAGGAGTTTCATTTACCAAAAGGTGCAACAATCGAGATAGATATTGTATATCTAAAAAATAATCACGAGACGAGTTGTAACTCGGGTGACTATTTGTCTGTCTGTTCGTGAGGCCACAAATTAATATATCTGGATGAAACTCTTTATAATGAGTTCTTTATTTATTGTGAAAATGGTTGAAATCGAGTGATAACCACGCCATTTTCCCATAAAACTGTTTTGTTAAAAACTGCTAAAAGTGCGAATGCGTCGAAGACATTCGATTTCACATGCAGGATGGGATAAGAAGGTTTTACAGGCCTCTGAATTGTGCGATGGGCGTTCTAGTTTAGAAATTCAAATATAATTCTTTCTCGAAAATAGTATGTCTGTTGTCAAAAATAGATAAATTCAAATCAATACTTCCTCTTGACTCTATTTAATTAATATAAATACATTCGAACTTCCGGTTTATACCACATCTATGGGCAATATGTAAGAGAAGTTAGCATTTTTAAAGAAATTCAGAAATAATCTCTTACTAATAACGGTCGATCCTCTTAATAAAATGGCTGGTATCTTGAAACATCCGCTTAACTTTATATATTTTCTATGTATTGATCAATCTGTGAAGCTTCTTACAGAAATTCAAAAGCATTTTTTTYTGTTAACGATAAGTAGTAATACAAGACTAGATTAACCAGGTCAAAGTATTCCTATCCCGAATATATTTTTTATAGGATATGGCTCAGTTGAAGAGAAATGGCATTTTGAAGGTAATAATATGTCTTATGTTTTGATATTTCAATTAATAAATGTTTAAAAATATTTCTATGCAACGTACATGCTCTTAGTATAATTTATATTCGCATTTGCCATTCGTTTCCTACATACTCGTTTGTTGTTTTACTCTTTGGATATACATTTAATGAATCAGCAAATTTATAATATGTTATTCGTATATATGTATTGGCATATACATATGTATGAATGGGGCATACTTTGTAATGAGAAAAGTTGAAGCCATCTGATTAAGAAGTAATTAAACTCGACACCAAATAGCACGTAAGAAAAGATATTATTCAAAGATTATTTTTTATCGACACTTCCAAATGAAGCGTTAAGTGTGTGAGAAAAAATATTTCTAGAATGAGATGTACAATTTCGGCGTTGACACGTTGCCAGTAGTCATTTATTAAAGTAATCAATAATATTTCTCCTCGTTATGTCCAGCATTTAATTGCCGAAACAAATTTGTGTGTGATTTCTATACAGACTATTACCGGTAAAAAAAAAAACCATTTGCGTTGTTAGACAKGTCTGCAATGATTTTGGTGCCGCTAAAAGCAAAACTGATTGCAAATACATTAGGAACCCTGATAAAAATTTGATTCCTATTAATTCTTTTAATTCTCTTAGCAGTTTTCGAGATTTCACAAGATCATTATACTTGAAGAGTGATGTCTGGTGGCGTTTGATGGTATATCTCCATAGCGAGCCCATTAGCTCAACGCTATCCAGTTGTTCAGATAACTGCGGATAATGTCTTTTCTGCCTTCGGTAAACTCTTAAACTGAGTGTACTTGAAAAGCTTTACAAATTCCTTGTCTTTGACCCATAACACAATAAGTAAGCAGCAGTTGCTCTAGGCATTCAGAGGGGCAGACGATACGAGCTTGGGTAAACTAAGTGTATAATTACTTGGGTTGTGCTGATAATACAATTTGCCACCAACTAATGAAAATGGAAATGGAAAATGAAGAACAAAATACTCTAATGATGATGTGGCGTCCATAAGGAGTCGAAAAACCAAAACCCTTCACGCACTTACTTCATTACAGAGTGTTTAAAAAATCAGTTTGAGAAAAACTATTTTAATTTTCCTGCATCGCAATTATCACAAATTCGCCTTATCTTTTTCGGTTGGTTGCACAGTAGAAGACATTTTTCGAAGCCATTTTTTAACGAAGATGTCTAAAGGTTTCAATCTTGTTGCCATGGCACATATTTAAATAAAATGTGTTTAGCGTCGCCTTCTGTCGCGCCGTTGTATAGCCATGACGGCTCTTTGACTTTTCCCATTCTGTGGAAATTCTTTTTGAAGTATCTGTAACCGGATAACAACTTATTAGTCTCATTTTACCATCTTCGTTGCCTTACGAGTATCGCTTCTTTTTGATTCGGTCCCACATCTTTTGCCTTTCGTATGTCAGAAGGTCAATTGCGGCATTACCGCTTATTGCTAATATTGCATCGCCTGCCACTGTTCGGTAGGCTGATACAACTTTGAGGGCTGCGGTGCGAACCACTCTGGCCACCACCAAAAGTAAGGTAAGTAAGAACATTTGACCAGATCTCAGCTCCATATAGTAGGATGCTGATTGTAGTTAGTGCTGAATTTGTACCCAGAAGGTTAGTCTTTGGTCCAGTATTTCCTTAGGTAGTTTATTGCTCTTTGTATCTTAAGAATATCCGTAGTCTTTTTTATATTAATTTCCAAGGGTATGTGCTTATATGTTAGCAGTAGTATCTCTGTTGTTACCGTAGCGAACTGGCGGTTGTGTGAATCAAGCCATGCTCATGCTCCACAATTCTGGGCCTAAAATGGATCCTTGTGTTGCTACTGACGTAACCGATATCTGTCGCGATCCCTCTCTAGTTTCTTGTTACTAGCTCCGCTCCACTGTTCAGAAGTAGTCGGGTATTTTAAAGTTTTTTTTTTCCAGAGCGTCGATCATGTCCGCCCATCTACGCTGTGCGGCTTCTACACTTTCAATGACGCATTTTATATCTTCTACAGTTCATCTGCCAGGTCTAAAGCCGTGTTGTCTAGGCCAAAGTCCTCCAGCTTCGTTGATAGMCGCTTCGAGTCTGGGTTTAAGKTGCCTGTCATAGAGTTTACSCTCTRTGACARGCATACATAGTGGACGGTATCCTTTWCYCTTGCYGAWTTGCACCAGCCGTTGCTTTTTACASGRTCAGGGAATATTCCGGCTTCGYGGCAAGCGTTATAMATTTTCAATAGCACTGCAGCGATTATTTTCATGATTTCTGCTTTAACGCGGTCCGTTCCGTGCGATTTGTTGGGACACTTCAGAGATATTGCATCAAATACAATAGTACTGTACTCAAGCCATACTTTCAGGAACCCAAATTCAAAAAGGTTGCCTTAGGCATAGGAAAATAAGATGAGTCAACTTTTGTGTTATTCAACCACTTGATATTTCTGACATTTTTTCAAAAAAGTGTTAAACACTCGTAAAAAGTGCATGTTTATGTATGCTTCTTAGCTCAGGGGTTTGGTGCTTAGAGGGACTTAGAGTTAGTCTGGATGCCGTTAGAATGATGAAATAGCGTTCACTGAAGTCAGATAAAATAATTTATGGCAAAAATAACCATGATGATGTTCAGTGGATACACTCAAACCACATTTATAYATTAGATTGGSCAATCTGATAGAAAATGTTTGGTGGCCAACAAAATATTTCATTTGGTTACCTTTGGTCAATTCACCTTCTTTTGTAAAATTTAGTTGCAAGTGTCATCAAAAACGCAAGAGATTGAATAAACGTCAGTTATAATTACAACATATTTCTCTATTAACGCTATCTACACTTTGGAAACCGAAAACGTTACTTTTGTAACAAAAATTTGAAAGAAATACAAGCTAGAACCTTGMACGCTTAAATTGTAATTAATGTAAGTAAATGGCGAGCGTTCGTGTTGTCTGAAAACCAAAAAGGGAGAACTTGAAAAATATATTARAAATCAGAAACTGAAAATATTTGYCATAAATTAGCGAACCGCTATTTTCCATTAGATGCGTCTAACTTAGTATTAGCGAAGGCGCATTGCTTGTAGAGGTATGTGACGAAATTGATTGGCCTTTTGCTAAGCAAATTACCCTTTCGCTTCCAGGAATGGCGGTGAACACGCTGTTGGCACCGACTTGAGTTATGGTCAATGMCGTTTAGCGCTACGGCTATTAGCGGAGGATTAGCAGGGTTGCTTGAACTGTGTGTGCGTTGATTGAAAACAACAATGTTTGTAGTTTTTGTTAATACACAGATACATTTGTAGCAGCTGTCAGTTTATAAGAATTTAAACACTTTTGTATTTCTTTCTTTTTTTGCGGTGCCAAATTTTGACGCTGTTGTCACGCTTTAGAAGCTTCTAAGCGTCCCATAATGATGCGAGGCACAGAAATATTTCTTTTTCGCTTTAATCACATTAATGACTGTGCTGTTCGCGGCAGAAGAACATCAATCAAGTTGATGAGATTTATATTCTTTAATAAAAGTTATGATGATGATGGCAACACGAAGCGATGTTGTAAGCGTTACTTCATGCCTATTGAAATATACTAGCTTGTAGCCGTAGTTTTGTTTTATGTTATTTATTCTGCACCTTTCTTCAGTCCAATATTCTACTTTCAATTACACGAAACTACTTTCCTTTTATACAAATTGCATCATACTTTCTATTTTCTTTGATACCTTATATTATTTTATGTTATTGTAAGATTCGCTTCGGTTTTGKCGCTGAAAAGTAACGAAAAGTGAGAGGAAAAGTTACGAAATAACTTGGGTGGAACAGAATACTAGATATTTTCAAGTTTTAAAAAGTGTTTTTTGAGTTATGGTGAACTAAAAATAAGAAAAAACATTAACTTCGGTTGCACTGCAGCTAAATACCCTTCACACCTGCATTTCTAATAGTAACTATGTGTTCAATTTGTATGGAAGCTATATGCTGTAGTAATCCGTTCTGAACAATTTTTATGGAGATTATATTGTTACTTTAAGCAGTAATCCATGCCAACTTTCGTGTAGATACCACGTCAAATGCCACAGTTTTCCATACAGGAGTTTTCTATGATTCCTATCGTTCAGTTTGTATTGCAGCTGTATGCTATAGTGAGCCGATCTGAATAATTTCTTCGGAGATTACATTGTCGGCTCATCTGTACCAAATTTCGTGAATATATCTTGTGAAATGTGCACATTTTTCATACAAGAACTTGGTTCTGATCGTTCAGTGTGTATGGCAGCTATATGTTATAGTGGTCCGATATCGGCAGTTCYGACAAATGAGCAGCTGGAAGAGAAAATGACGTTTGCAAAATTTCAAAACGATATCTTAAAAACGGAGGGACTAGTTCGTATATATACAGACAGACAGACGGGCATGGCTAAATAGACTCAGCTCGACATACTGATCTTTTATATATATACTTTATAGGGTCTCCGACCCTTCCTTCTGGGTGTTACAAACTTCGTGATAAACTTAATATACCCTGTTCAGGGTATAAAAAAACTAGATATTAGATACCATGGTGACAACAGACTGCTCTATAGTGCTCTAGARGTCCTGCTATCTTCTTGAAAAACTTGCTTTTGAAAGCAACATCTGATTTTTAGTTGAAATATTACAAGCTATTGTTTAATCATCTATCAAAATTTGCGCCAACTACCGTGGGATAAGCCTTCTCAACATCGTCTATAAGGTTCTATCGAGCGTATTGTGAGGAAGATCAAAAAACTGATTGGACTTTATCAGTGTGGCTTTAGTACTGAAAAATCAATAACTGACCAGATATTCACCATTCGCCAAATCTTGGAAAAGACTCGTGAAAGAAGTAATTCTCCGAGTCGTTCTATAAAAAACAAGGTTTCAGACAAGGTTACTCTATCATGGGACTTCTTAAATCTACATCGGCAAAAACTAATTCGAGCTGCAGATCTCAATTAAGAAAGTACAATCTTATATAAGAGAATACAGCTGCTGGGTCACGCCACTGATATTGATATCATAACCCCCAAAAACCGCGCCGTTAGTTCTGTTGTCTCCAGATTGGATACGGAAGCGAACCAAATGGCTCCGATAGTGACGAAGGGCAAGACGAAATATCTCCTGTTAAACAAACACTCATCTCACGTGCACCTAGGTTCCCACGTTACTGTTGACAATCACAAATTCGAAGTCGTAGAAAATTTCATCTAAGTATCTTGAAACCAGCATTGATATACTTAGTTCCGCAAATGAAGAGACAGCGGCTACGGTAGCTAAGTCATGTCGTCCGAATAGATGAAAACACATACAGGTCTAAGAGTATATAGTGGGAAAGAGGAAGATCTCCACTCCGTTGGAAAAACCAGATGGAAAAAGTCCTTAGAAAATGAGCCCTAAAGATGGTGAACGCATTGTGCTGCCAAAAGATGTTGTTACCAACGTAAATATAAAAATGGGCACAGATTCAGAGAGCAGACACTCTAAAGATATCACCATGTCAAGAGTCARGTAAAACGATGGCAAAAATCTATGAATTGGGCTTCGAATTCCTTTCCTTCTATCGTATTCTTCAGATCTGGCCCTAGTGACTATTTCCTGTTCTCAGGCCTCAAAAGAATGCTCGCTATGAAGAAATTTTCGTCGAATGAAAAGATGTTGCCGAAACTGAGGCCTATTTTGAAGCAAACGAGAAATTGTACTACAAAAATGTTATCGAAAAATTGGACTGTCACTAAAATCAGTGTATCCCCCATGAAGCGAACTATTTTAAATAAAATATTTACTACGGTAGGCCGAATCTTCCAGAATCTTTATGCCACACTCAACCAGAATCTTGAGGACAAGAGAGGTTAGATGTAACCTTTATGTCTGTAACGTGCTACAGAAGGACTTTAGGGTCAAACATCTTCTTCGAAAGCCAAAACGGATCTGGTATACGAGTATATATACGAAATAGTCACAAAGTTCAAACTCAATATACCTTCTTGAGCTAAGTTTATTGATRAGCTAATCCACGTTTATAGTTCGCGATTTAATGCCATTTTTGGGTCGAGAAGAATATTTTAAGTTACTGTAAACAACACTAAAAATTCGGCGAAAGTTTAAAAATAAGATCAGTGTAGAACCCCCTTCCACGATAATCAAGTATATATGTAACCATAAGGACCCGAACTTATGTGCTGCTAAAAACTGTCAACTCAATACATTACAGTACAGTTGTCAAGATAAGACTCAAAGTTTGAACACTTTCAAAAACACAAAGCARTGATTTAATATTGAATAACTTTGAATAACTTCTTCATATGTGATWGCTTTTATTTCATAATTCCACAGCGTACACTAAAGAACATTAACTGATCGTTTCAGGAAGACGATTTAAAAATGTTAAAATGCCAAAAAACTAATTAGAATGAGGAAATTAGTTTTATTCTTCATCAATTAAGTATATATGAGTAATTATTATGTGCCAGTCTGCGTGCATGCGTCATTTTTTGAACTTTTGGCATCAAGCAATATTGCGGTCAATAAGTCTTATAAGCAAATATCACTAATGTTGTTGCAGAAAAATGGATTCGTTAAGTAAGTATGTATACTCGAAATTATACATAATTTATTAAAAGTTACTCAATCCGTTTTAGTTGAAGAAGCACTTRATTGCAATAACAGTTTCGAATTGTTTTTGCCTCTTGAAACATACTTTATAGCAAACATTTCGGTTGAGCGRCAAAAACAAAGCCCAAAGGGTCTATTTTTATGAACATAACTTAGCCAGCAACTGAATTTCCAATGCTGTACTTTATTGCAATTAAATATTTTATTTTTATCACAGACTTTAAACATGCAAACATGAAATTGTGCTTTCCATAAATCACATCACATTAAATACACATTCATATCGGTAGTAAGTAAATGATGAAATCATCATCAGCTATCTACTTTTAAACCAATATGTTAGTGTAAAGTTCTTAACTTCAAATGTGCTCATCACAACCAAATCAATGTAGTGATCGCTTAGAAACTCATTTTAGGTGATCTATTTCGAAGTTCCTTACTTTCTCAAAGCAAACCCATAGAAACTTCAAACTTAATGGGAAATGTTTATTATAAATTGAAATAACATTCTTTGGYATTTATTTCATGAATATCATTTCTATCATATGTCGCGACTAAGTCCATCCGTTGAGTCCAGTTTCCGATGACTCGTTCGAGCATTTCGAGCATTTCGACTGGTAATTGGCGAATGATTTATGTGATGAATCAAAGCGAGATTGTCCGCATAGACTTTAGAATTTATATATCCAAACAGATAAAAGTCTAACGGTGTGATATCTCACAATCTGACTACGGCTACAATGTTTTATTTACTGTGAGCTATATGTGGCCTTTTCGGTCGAATATTATCCAATAATGAATATTGCGTCTCAAGATGCGTGATGGTGTAGCGAATAGTACGCTCGTTAGGACGATTATGTTGACCGTAAGTTGAGCGAAACGACCGAAAAACACTCTTTACGGAAAGTAAATTTTCGTAATAAAGTTGTAAACTGTAAGAGTGYCGATTTGTAAACGGTATTTAGGCGTTTATCTTTCCAYGATGAAATKCCAAATAATACTGAASAAAAATGTTTGATCTATCAAAAAAGTCTATAGGAAAAAGTGCCCCTTATATTGTGCATCTATTCATAGTGATAATTCCCATAGCAGACGAAGAACTCAAGTTGTAAAGAGAATCTAAAGTGACCCCTGCACAACTTTGTTGTGGATATTKTAGCAGKTTGAACTCCTACTTATTCAGAATTGATGACGATATATCAAACGGATGATCCAAAATCATTATATTAGATTATTCCTTAGATTATATCCTTTATTAGAACGCGGTCACATTATTATCAAGAAATAACTTACACGTTGACCGTTAGTTTTTGTATAAAAATACCAAGGAGCACTGAGGAGCCAGCTTGTGCAACTCTGTGCCTTTAAAAGTTTTTGTTCACTTTCCTGGAAACCAAGATGAAACCGTTAATGGAGCGCTCATTGTAAATAAATTCGCAATTGCAATATCATTTTCAGCATTTGGCTGCTACAAAAAAACATCTGTAACCATAAATGTGTAAAATTTTAAAATGGTTGGAATTTCCCAACCGGGCAACACTTTGTCAAAATTGCTTCTGTTGCTGACATTGCAAATCATTGGCGCCTTTTTTTTTGTTCTACTTTCTTGCTTTACGTAAACACACACACACGCACGAAGGCATCCGCCATGAATGCCCCACTTCGTCAAGACGATAATTATTGGGTTCAATGGGTCTATGGGGAAAAATCCCATTCATTGCTATTGCAGATTTGCCTCCAGCACTTTTGCCCGTCCTCCATTGTCTTTTTCTGCTCGACTGTGACTTCAGCGTCATTCACAAATTGTGGGTGATTTTATATTGGTGTCGTATATTTGGCACCGGTGGCACCAGTAGCAGCAGCGAATGAACAACCATCAACACTACAATCAACACCTACAAAACCAAACAAAAACCAAGACACCAACAATCAGCTTCGCAGAAAAAATACGTCTCCAACATAAAGTGTTCCAAGCGCTTGCTTGCTTGCCGCCTGCAGCTGGAAGGTGGGTGGGTGTTCGACTGCGCTGCATTGTAAATAAGTTTAAGACTTTGTTTGCTTTGAATGAATTAAGGCTGGCATTATTTTTTGYTCCGTTGCGACTGAAATAGCAACTCCAAATAGTGTATTCACTATTTTTTGTACCCAATATTTCGATTTTTTTCCAGCGAGCTTTAGTTTGTTGCCWGCTTTGCATTTTTTGTGGAGTGACGCTGCAATTTGCTTCTTGTTAAGTGCCTTCTTATTTCTGGATTCGCAATTACTTTACATTATTTTCATCATGTTATAGGTATAAAAACTTAGAGGCTCAATTATTTTTTACTATGGGAACTCCTCGCTTCTTCTTTTATAGTTACAAGGTTCTCAGTAACAATTTAATAACAAATTTCGCAGTTAGGTGGCTGAAACTAAACATTAAAGTGAAATAAGTATTCACTTACTAGGGTCAGTAACCATGTAGTGACCGGACAATCGCAGGATTTTCTATTATTTTATTTGTTTTGATTATTATTACTTTGTATTTGGTCGGCTGGTTGATAAACTGAAAAGCCTTAAAGGCTCATGTTGCTCCCAAGTCAGAGTCCAATAAGCAACATGTAACCACTTCGTTCGGATTTTATGATTTTTCAAGAAAAAATTCCACTTTAATTTTTTTATAAAATACACAATAATGTAAAAATAAATATTGTATACGAAGATGGTATTCCTGTTATCGTCAACTAAAACAAACCACCAGTACGAGATCTTACTTAAAAGAACTTGATTTTGATAAAATTCCAATCGTTAGGCATGCTTTCGTCCCACCATATTTTACAAAGAAGCGGATGCATGCTTATCCTTATCAGTTCTTCGCCGCCGTGTTTGAATAGCTCGGCCGGCAATCCATCGGCCCCGCCATATGTTGTTCTTCAGGCGGGTAATTGGGTTCGCCTTCTGCTGGCGTTGKGCGTTCACTGCTCTTCAGCAGGCTGGAGAAGTGTTCCCTCCATAWTTTAAGCATGCGCTGGGYATCGGCGACTAGATCACCTTTGGSGGTTCTACAAGAGTATGCTTCGGTCTTGAAACCTTYTGTAAGCCGTCGCATTTTTTCGTAGAGTTTTGGAKAATTACCCCTGTCGGCCAGCCTATCAAGCTCTTCGTACTCACACATTTCGGCCTCTTTCTTTTTCTGTCTGCAAATACGTCTCGCYTCCCTCTTCAACTCTCGGWATCTATCCCATCCCGCACGTGTTGTGGTCGATCGTAACGTTGCGAGAAATGGGGATATTTAGGGATGTTTCCTAGTGGAGGCTGAATTTACCGGCCGTAGTGACAAATATACCTTCTTTGCCCACCCTTTTGACAACATAAAAGGCATCTTTGGTCACATCGTCCTTCTCTTCCGTCGGRGCGTGGGCGCAAATCAGCGATATGTTGAAGAACCTCGCTTTGATGAGGATTGTGGCTAGACGTTCAATCACCKYAGTGAATGATAGCACTCGATGATGGAGTCTCTTTCCCATCTCAAATCCCACACCAATCTTGCGCTCCTTTATATGGCCGCTGTAGTAAATGCCACAAGGACCTACTCGTCTCTGTTCTTGTCACTCTACAGACCTCTTCGTTGAAAACTGCGCAGCAAAATCGGTAGGACGATTACTGGCTGCAGGAGAATTTACATAAAGAACCTTCGGACATAGCTCWGTGGGTAATACGGTTGATCAAATATCGACTACATGATCCCACTTTTCAATTGAGAAAGAAGATTCAATGTAAACATAGAAAATAATACATAYGTTAGTCATGAGCAACACTCTAAACATTTACACGGATGGGTCGAAGATGGACGACGGAGTTGGTGCGAGCTTATACATACATATATATACACTGCAATGGCTTGGGAAGCAGAGCAGCAATGGAAAGTATTACCAGAAGCAAGCAACTTCACTTCTACTGGTTGTCAGGCCACAAAGGCATCGAGGGTACTTTCATCTGCATTTTCAGGCAAGGAAACAAAAAAAAAAAAAAAAGTCCGGGGKGGCCACATCTGTTCAGTAGAGCGCCTGTGGAAGCGTTGGGATGTCGGCTTTGGYTCGGTAGCTGTTCACAAGAAAAGTGGTGTGAGTCGGAGCATTATCGTWATGTAACTACCAATCGGCTGCGATGTCTTGTTGGAACCAGTTTAAGTCTCCCGATGACTTCCACGTAAAACTTGGCGTTGACGGTTTGTTCATGAGGAGCAAATTCATGGTGGATGATGCCCTTGATGTCAAAGAGGACATGATGAAAACATCGTTTTCACTTTGGATTTGCTCATTCTTCCCTTTTTGCACAAGGAGACGCCGTCGTGTGCCACTCGTCGTCTCAAGAAAGCAACATCTGGGTAAGCCTGCTTGATCATATCAAATGTCTCTGTCGCAGATTGACCAAATTTCACACATAGCTTTTTGCAATCAGGGTATAGATTATTTAAAAACGATATTCGTATATGTATTTATATTTATCGTATATGTACTAAACTCAAACTGCAGTTATGTTTGGGCTAAAACTKTACTCTACTCTGTTCTTTTTTTAAATAAAAGCAAATTTTTGTAGCGAATAATGAAACCTTAATCCTTTCCTGGTTCAAACGGGTATGATCGTGTCACAAAAATTATTTAGCTGTGTGATTAAGTCATTAACTGCTCGTAGCTCACAGGCGGTGGGCAGCTTTCATAAAATTTTTTCGTTTTCTAGCAATCGTTCTATCYTTCTTCAGCTACCCAAAGGCACTGSCACTGCGCAGCAACAACACATTACCCGCACACAACTGCGTCACGAGACTCGTCTTCAATATCTCATTTTCTCCCCATACTATTTTGTTTCCTAGTTATAGTCGTTACTTTGTGATCAATAATGATAGSTTTGGCTAATTTCTCACTCAGCTAYATACCTCTCAATCATATTTTTTATCAAGAGAGATTCTTTTCGATGACTTGTTTGCTTATGGAATTACACAGTGTGACAAAGTTCGACAAATAAAATAAATAAGTGAATTTAGTGTGATTTTGTGTGGCTGCTACGATCCAAGGGTAGAATATAAAACAGACACGAAATCTGTCGACTCTCAGATCTAACGTTTCAACAGAAGACATACGTTTGCTCGTTAGAAAGATACTTATTAGACATAACAGCAATCTTCATGCAAACTGTATATACTTTCCGAGCTTCAAGAAATATACAAGTATGTTTACTGTTAAACTTTTCTAAGTGACGAATCCACTTCAAAAGTCTCTAGACTTTATAACAAATATATAAATATCAGTGCGCTTGTATAAAAATAAAAATGCGTGTTATTTCTTACTGCATTTACACAGTAGCCGATCACAATGCCCACTCTCTCGATTATCTGTTTGCCCATTTACGAAATTTGGTATGCATTCAATATTCAATTTTCGAGTTTTCAGCCATCAACCTAAATAAAATATTTCCACTGTCGTTACGCTAAAGATCACGCCAATTTCGATTAGCTTGTTATAGCGGCAATTTGTTGTTCTCGCTGCTTATTGATGCTGTGCCGAGGCGTGCAAAATGGTTGGCGGTAATCCATGC
This sequence comes from Bactrocera latifrons, assembly GCF_001853355.1. Taxonomy (NCBI): domain Eukaryota; kingdom Metazoa; phylum Arthropoda; class Insecta; order Diptera; family Tephritidae; genus Bactrocera; species Bactrocera latifrons. The sequence goes on from NW_017537456.1 coordinate 1,131,727, forward strand.
GTATAATTCCGCCACTCAGATAGSCAGTCAATCGTTGAACCACGGCCACTTATCAGCGGTCATCGTGTCTTTGCTTCGTTCGCTTCCAAGTCGGCTTTACGGCTCATCTTTTGATGTCAGAGGTTATGCCCGGCGGTTTGCTACAAGTCGATTAAAAATATGYAAAAACAAAAAAATCTTTGCGTTTCAAATAAATGCGGATATACGGTTTTGTATTGGCGTTATTGCTTTGTGGGTGGTGAGCTGTGTCTTGTTGGGTTTTTTTTGGTTTTTTTTTATACTTTACAAAAAAAAAAAAAGATGTTATTCAACGAATTTGTATAGAATTTTAAGTGCTATTAAGATTTAGTTTCAGAAAAGCCGCTCTATGAATATTTGACACATCTTAAAAATTGATTTTATTCGGAAAGGATGCCTCAGTGAAAATATCGGGTGATCCAAATAGTGGTAMATTTTTCCACGCATGAGTCGTGTCAAGCTGTCATGTTATTTTGTTCATCATTTCGTCGTGGAAAGACTTACGCCTGAACAACGTTTACAAATCCTTCAACTTTATCACGAAAATCCACGTTCTGAAAAGAATGTATCCATCGACAGTTCTAGTAAATTTCATGACATTCTGGTAGTCAGAAAACCATTGTTTGATGAGCGTTAATGCGGCACTGTTTTCTAAAATAAAATTTTATTTATTATTATATATTACTTTCTTAAGGCCTAAATTATTTAAATGGATTTCACTGGTCCTTCCGATATTGCTCTGATGTTAATCGTCGATTCCCAAGCACCAACTCCTTTCTTTTATTGACGTGTTAATCATCAGTTGATGTTGATGGCCATCCTGAACGTGTATGGAAGGACTTTGCGGAATTTACGTCGGCATATTAAATTGAAAAAACAAAATAAAAAAATAAATAAAAAAATGCAGCTTGTGTACGAACTGACCTTCCCAAGTGAAATCGCTTCGCTCTATGGACGCTTGAAAAGCTCCAAGAAGGTGCGACGTTTTCGAGCCAAATTTTGTCCAGCGATGGGGCCCATTTATAATCCAATAGGTGTGTAAAGAAGCAAGATTGCCGCATTTGAGACGAAGAAGAACCTGAAGAAATTCAAGAGCTGACATTTCATTAAAAAAAATATATCGGTCCATATTTCTTCAAAAATGATATCGGTGAATACGTAACCGTCAATGGCGAYCTTTATCGCGTCCTGATAAGCGACTATTTAGATTTATTGACAAATCACTTCGGTGAGCAGATAATTTCATGTTATGGACYGGTTGGCAACCAAGATCGTGAGACATTACACCGTTATAATTTTTCCTATGGGGATATGTAAAGTCTAAAGTCTATGCGGACAATCCAGCTTCAATTCAGCCCT
>NW_017537456.1:1133558-1134944 GCF_001853355.1 Bactrocera latifrons
TTCTCCTCGAACCCGGGCAGTAAAATTCTCTCTTTTGATAGTGACACCAACGGGCGGTGAGTTGAGTTTARTACATACTAAAATATACACAGTTTCGTGTTAAGCCAAGTTGAAGTTTTTGCCAAAAAAGTACATTAATGTGAAATTGCTATGGCATTTAGCTACACTGAGCCTGATCACTGAATAAGGGCCGTTTTCTCAACCAAACCACCAGACGGTTAGCAGCCATTCGTCAGCTACATAAGTGTAAATAAGTGTGTTTATTTATTTTTCATTGGAATGCATGCATTTATGTACTTTTCTCCAAAAGTTTTATTGCAGGAGTGTCCATTTCTCCCTTTTCTCCTTACTTTTAAGTTGCAACTGTAGACGAAAAAGCATTTCTTTCTTTACATAACTTTTGGTTTTGTTTTTATAACAACAAATAATAAAAAAATTATACCCAAAAATATACGATTAACCCAAAAACAAAGTTAAGGTCATTGCGGATGATACTCAACGTTAGAAATGTGCTCAACAGGTGAATACGTATAGATACCAGTTATATATTTTGGTACTCGAGGTATTTCATTCGACTGACAGCTTCGATTCGTTCTTTCATTTCGTATATAACTTCCTTTGTTTTTGTTTCGCATAAATTACAGATGTGGTGAAAAAAATCAAGCATCTTCCTTTATACAATTTTGTTTTATTTTCTTTGTCGATTGCACTAGTAACTGCTATATCAAGCTCAGCTGAAACCAGAAGCGTGAGAAAGTTCTTTGGAAAGTTKGTTGTTAACTAATTTTCAAGATTCTTTCATGAAGTGATGAATTGCTTCTGAATTGACTCAGCGTCGCAGGAAAGGGAAGTAATTAAAAAGTTGTAATTTATCTATGTTATTTAGGAATAAAATTGCTATCTAAAATTGAAAAAAATCTTCTTTAACACTTATAGTTTTTCTATTAACACTAGTTATGACGTGATTTAGGAAATCTAAAATACTCTTCAAACTAATTGAGGCTGTTTCCAGTCTTAACAAATTACTTTTATTAAAAGCAATAAATCTCTTCTAAAATATTCATGTTTTCTCTTGTTAAAATTACTTGTTGAATTATTTTGAGTTTTTCGACACTTTTCGGTCGAGTATGATGAATAATAGTTATTGTTGTAATTTATTCAGAATTAASTCTGATATAACAAATAAAATACCTGCGGGAATTAAGTCTAACCACTTTATTCCATGCCCAATGAACTCAACTCTTCTAAGACCTCTCTACTTATGATCCCACCCTGTCGAAACAGCACCTCCCTAAAGTTCCAATGGTATTGTGGTTTCGACAAGAATCCTTATATGCATAATATTCAGAACGATTAGTGTGAATTTATTAGACTAGGGTAGTTAAT
>NW_017537456.1:1135729-1141658 GCF_001853355.1 Bactrocera latifrons
AAAAAAAGGAAGATGACACCCATTGTAAACTTAGGATAAAACAATAAAAATGAAAGGTAAAATAATTTACGGTGACATTAAAATTAGTACGTTCGCTCTATTTATACAAACGATATTCTACTATATAGTACATAYATGTATAGCGCGCGTACTTGTAAWTACGTAGGTTGCCTTTTACATTTCGTGATTTGGCAACGCTGGTGTGGCAATCTGGAGACTCACAATTTTATCGTAAGGTTTAGCATTTTTGATGTTAAATGCACAAAAAACGTTTTAACATACGAGTACTATTTGTATCGATTAAAGTAACTTAAAATATTCTACTCGACCAAAAAATGGAATTAAATCTCAAATATTATCGCACGATTATATTTTACAACTTTCGACGTGCATTAATTCAGTAATTGACGATGAAGCTCCATCAAGGAACGGTATTTATCTATAATATGGTGGWTTCAATCGAGATCGTAGATCACTTCAAAACGAATTTGCTGAAAGTAGTCCAAATCAGTTGTTGTTCCGGAAACTAGTGATGCTGTGCGCAAACTGAATATTGCCAGATCGTCATGTGAACTATAGCGAGATTGGGACAACTATAGGCATTAATGGGAATATTTTTCTTTTATAAACAATTTATTCATTCGGTTAATGACTAGATCCAATATTACTTTAACGAAATCTGTTTGGTTTTTTATTTTGAAAGGAAACAGTTCAGAGATATAGTGCTCACCAAAAACGAAATGACAAATGAAATATGTTTTTGTTCTCGAATCCCGAAATTTAAACGGCAACCTACGTAAGTGCATCTATGTATACGTAAATAGATATATCTTAGGTGTTAAGTAYATATCAATTGTATTGTCCATCACTGACTCATATTCAGATGTTAGTGATTTCTATAAATATACAAACAGTTACTTTATCTAAAACCTGGATGTAACCCCTATTTTTTTTAGCTGACGTAAGAGTGCACTTCATTTGTTGGATTAATATCGAGTCATAATTCGAAACACTTTTTTTCTGTACTTATAACAATTAACCGCATATGTAAAATAAGCAATGCTCCAAAGAGCAAAACCTTTGGGCGAGAGGYGAGCAAATCAGTTTCAAAGATGAGTTGAGTAGACTGCTGCACATTCCAAAATGAGTAACTTATCACTGTGCGGAGCTATAAAAGTCATTCTTATCAAATGTAAGTATACTAATTATAGACCTAACTGTTACTTTTTTCTTTTTATACCCTGAACAGGGTATATTAGGTTTGTCACGAAGTTTATAACACCCAGAAGGAAGCGTCAGAGACCCAATAAAGTATATGTATAAATGATCAGTATGTTGAGCTGAGTCGATTTAGCCATGTCTCTCTGTTTGTCTGTCTGTCCGTCCGCTCGTCTGTCTGTATATATACGAACTAGTCCCTCAGTTTTTGAGATATCATTTTGATATTTTGCAAACGCTATTTTCTCTTGAAGAAGCTGCTCATTTGTCGGAACTGCCGATATCGGACTAATATAGCGTATAGCTGTCATACAAACTCAACGATCGGAATCGAGGGCTTGAATGGAAACCTTTCACATTTGACAATGTATCTTCTCAAAAGTTGGCACAGGTTGTTTTCTAAAGCAACAAAATTATCTCCGAAGAAATTGCACATATCGGCTTACTATAGCATAAAGCTGCCATACAAAATGAACGATCGGAATCGAGGGCTCGTATGGAAAACTTTCACATTTGACGTGGTATCTTCACGAAAATAATCTCCAAAAAAATTCAGAACGAATTACTATAGCATATAGCTTCCATATAAACTGCACACATAGCTACTAACAGAAATGCGCCTGTGAAGAGTATATTAGCTTCGGTGCAGCCGAAGTTAAAGTTTTTTCTTGTTTGCATTTAAATTAGAATCAGYGATAAGTTCTAACAAGCAACCAACTCAACACTTTCGAAACCTGACAGTTGGAAAATTAGTTTGCAATGAAGCAAGTCGCGCCAATTTTTCTCTCTTTCTAAAGTAATAACGGATTTTCATTATACATGCTTTATTATTTAACATAAAATCATTATTGAAAAGTTTTTAAGGTTTTGGAATAATTACTTAACAAAATGCATGCGAAATCAAAATTGACGATTTTTAATAAACGCTACCGCAGACAAATTCTCGCCACCCTGACAGGTTAGTTTGCTAATTATTTTGAAGTAAAATCTTCTCTAACCATATGTGAGTGCGCACAAATTTCCGAGAAAGCTTATCAATTTCACCATAGTTTAGTGCGTTTATTATAATATATACATATATTAAATGCGGTCTGACGGAAATATAAGTAGACCATAAAAGCCAAAAAAATATTGTGTTATAAAGCAAATAGGCGCGGTCGAAATATAATTTCGGCGATTGCGCTGTGAAAGAGCAAGATGAGAATGTCATGTCCCGATTATTTACCTGTTGTTTTTATTTTTGCAATAAAGTTCAGCGATTTGTCGTACATTCGCTCTCAGCCTTAATTTCATAACAACCATTCTTGTTTTCTTCTTCCAGAACATATTATGACCTTCGCTCATGCAGCAGGTTTAGGTTGGCTCTCACCCACATTGAATATTCTCCAATCTCCCGCTTCTCCGTTGGATTTTCCAATCACTACTGARAACGCTTCCTGGATTGGTTCGACTTTTGGTTTGGGCTTCATAGCAGGAAATGTGTTCTTTGGACTCACACTGGATCGCTTCGGTCGCAAACTGAATATCCACATTTTGGCGTTCCCTCATATGGTAAAAAGAAGCAATACATGTATACATAACTTTAAATACTTAGTAGAATCAAACGTTATTTTTGTAGATTTTCTGGATACTCAATTACCTGGTGCAAAGTGTCGAATATTTGTATGTGGGTCGTTTTTGTGCTGGACTTGCCAGCGCCGGCATCTTCTTAGTTGTACCGGTCTATATAAGTGAAATAACGGATAAAGAGTAAGTTATGCCGAAATCAATAACACAACTGTCAAGAACTCAAATGGACTTCCTCTCACATCTTACATTTTCCTTACCATTTCAGCATACGCGGTGCCCTCACAGCCATGGCAATGATGTTTTTCAGCACCGGTTTGCTCTGCGGTTATATATTGGCGACCTATCTCGACTACTACCTTATACCCTGCATCATTATCGTGCTGCCTATTATTTACCTCGTGGGAAATTTGTTCCTTCCAGAGACACCACAGTGTTTATTGAAGCATGGTCATGAGAAGGAGGCTGAATTGTCCTTCAACTTCTATAAAAATATTGAACSACAGACAAATGTAGAATGCTTTGCTACACAACAGTCTGTGGCCATTAGTGAATTCAAAGAACTGAAGGCTGCTATTGAGCTTGGTGGCCTATCAGCGCCCGTCACACTCAAGGATTTCTGTAGGTTGAAACTCAAATAYGAAACTTCGTTCTTCTGTAAATACTATATGTCTAACCAATCCACTAATTAAAATTTTTTGTATCAGTTAATAGATCTACACTTTTCAATTTCTTCACTGCCGCCATTTTGTGCTTACTCAATCAGCTGTCTGGYAGTTTTGCAATTATCAATTACATGGCGAATGTATTTGCCGCATCCGGTTCGACCATCGACCCAAATGTTAGCGCCATCGTAATGGGATTCGTACAGATATTGGGCTCGCTATCGGCTACGGTGTTGGTCGAACGTTTCGGTCGTCGACCTTTACTTCTGTCATCGGCCTTCGGCATGATGGTGGGCATGTATGGTTTTGGTGCATTTGTACAGTTTACCGATGAGGAAACGAAGGCCGCCTACAACTGGGTGCCAATCGTATTCATGATGTTGGTGGTATTTACGGCTTCTTACGGAGTTTTTGGYATATTCTTCACCATTATCGTTGAGATGCATCCGGCGAAGGTGAGTATAAGGACAGATTGGGAAGGGATTYTATTTATATAACAAATAATGTGCTTTTCTTTAGATACGCGTCCAGGCTTTATCGATTTGCATGCTATTTAACAGCATATTGGTGTTTATAACATTGAAGCTGTATCCATTTTTCTTATTTAATTTGGGTATTACCGTTACAATGTATTCGTGTGCAAGTGTTTGTGTGATTGCTGGTATTTATCTGTGCATTTTTCTACCGGAAACGAAAGGCAAATCAATGGAGAAGGATTAGATACCTTTACTTATCTGTGTATATTGTGTTTTTTTTTAACTCTTAAGAATTACTATTTCTGAAAATTGATTTAAGACTTTAAGTTTGCTTTTTGTAAATTACATATTTCGTAAATTGGAAGTTTTCAACATATTTAAAAATAAAGCAATTTTAGCCATTGTTGTGAATTATCTTAAATTTAGCAAGTTTAAAGAGGAAGTTAGAATAAATTAGGCGAGTTTTGTTCAAAATAAAGTTTTCAAAAAATGAAGAGCATTCAATTATAATATTAAAATTACAATAATTTGTGAAATACAATAAATATTTTCAACTAAAATTATAATAACTTCGCCATTTTGCAATATTAATTGCTTTATGGTGCCTAAAAAATCTTGTTTATTTACAAAGGATTGCTTGTAATGCATAAAACTAATCGAAATATATATATCGTCACCTGAAATGCAAAATAACGTAAYATCAAAAAATTCGAAATTGGTTTTTTATTGATTACGATTAACCACATCATATTACATAAGTGTCAAAAATTTTAGGCTTCTGCGAGCCAAAATACCCAAGTTATATTAAAAATTCAAAAAAACGTATCAACAAGTGCATAATTTCCTTAAACAAAATGACGTATCATCACTAATGTAAATATAACAGAGTATTTTTTTTTTATGACGGAGTTAGCCTTGATTTATTGTTATGTTGGTTTCTATTAGTTATGTTCAATGTGCTATGGTGGGTGTTGTGAAATGTCTGAAAGATGTGTTCCATWATTAAAGATGCTGAAAATAATAAAGAAAATTTGCAAGGTTGTAAAAAAATTAACAAAAGGGAAGAAAATATAAAAAAAATCGAAGGTATGGTAAACAACATGACAGCTTATCAAAAGGAAATATTTGCGAAAGGAAACCACGAGAAATAAAAGCAGCTTGCACATCTAATTATTGTGTACAAAGTTCAACTCGGCATTGTTCTCTTTATTCGGAAAATATGCGAAAGGAGATATTTGAAAATTCTTGGCAAATGTCATGGGACCAAAAGAAATTTTATGTAACTAACAGTGCTGAAGTTCATGCTAAAAAGCGGATTTATGTGGAAAATTGCCGACGTTCATATTCAAAATCCTATTTTTTGCGTTTGCGAGTACGTCATCAAGTTTGCAGTAAAATGTTTTTGTCAACCCTTGGTATTTCGGAAACTATTGTAAGGAGTTGGTTGAGTTCCAGTGAACTTTATAGCACTCAATTKGGTCCTGAAAATAAAAAAATTTTGCAAGTGGAAAATCGAAGAAACACAAAACAGCATAAAACCCACAAAGATAGATTAAATTATTTAATTAAATGGTTGGAAGATATTCCGAAACAAGAATTCCATTACCGACGCCAGTATACAAATAAATTGTATTTTCAATCAGAATTTAAAACGTATGCAAATGTCTATGAAGTTTATTCTCGAGACTGTAAATCGCATAATGCAATTGATATCGCACTTACATCCTTCCCAAATTTTATGAAATTTTTAAATAAAATAATTTWTCGATTTTTAAACCAATAAAAGATGTGTGTGACACTTGCATATCGTTCGAATCAAAAAATATCTCAGTGGGACAATATGATACCCATAGAAAAGTTATAAGAAAAATGGGAGAAGAAAGAAATAATGACATTGAAAATGCTAAAACGGGATTATGCTCTTTATTATGTATGGGAATGCAAGCGGTAAAGCTTATTTCGCAGTCAAAGGCAAATGCATCTTATTACAAAATGAAACTTCAA
>NW_017537456.1:1142683-1144892 GCF_001853355.1 Bactrocera latifrons
ATGCTTCTCCTGTAAGCCTACGAAAAGTGATGTTACGTTATTTTGCATTTCAGGTGACGATATATAGAGCTATATATATTCATAAAAATGATCAGAATGAGCAGATGATTTGAATTTTGGGTGCCTACCAAATGATATCTGTCCATCTGTCACTGCACGCAATGACAAACAAATGAAGATATCCTATTGAAACTTGATGCAGTAACTACGGCACACATTGAGTTAAAAAACTGTAATATGTTACAGGGCACCACTACAAGAAAGATCATMTGTGCCTTAAAAATGTGCATGTACCCTCTCCCAATTAGGTTTAATGTTTACATTACACAATCCTCTCAATCGAAATTAACCACACTTGCTGAGAACAAGTTTTTCTAGCTCATTTTYAYACAGTMTGAAAATGGATGAAATGGGATAATACTTCCAACCATCCCTTACAGGTATAAAACTGTTAGTTGGAAAACAACTGTAAGAGCGAAAAATCACTATATAAATACGCCAGAAGCATTCGATTTCTTCTCATCCTTTTTTCTACTTTGGAAATTTCAAATCTCCGGAGCTAACCACAACRACAAAATTTGTATAACAACATTCTGATATTTTCACATTACATTTTGAAAAAGAAAAGAAGAAATGGAACCACAACCACAATCTACGGGAAGTATGTAAGTATATAAAGAATTTGATTATAGCATATAAATGAAGGAAAATAAAAGATATCGGAAAAAAGTGTCTCTAAGATATTCTATACCACGTCAAAATCGCAATATACCATATCTTTTCGAGTCCCCAGATACCGAATATCTGAAGCAATGRCTGACTTTTTACAAAAAATATTGGACAAATCTGTGACTTGTATGTATTCTTGAAATTTGGTGAGAATCATCTACTCACATTAATGTGCTTTTGATTCAAAAAATGGGTAAAATTGTGGTACAACTAGCCGTAATATAACTTATATACAAAAGTTCGAACTTTGATCATATTTTATAGCGGAAATATCAGTGAAACTAGATATACATATGATAGTTTAATGCTGAAAATATGTGAAATCTGTATACGAATTACCTCTATTTTCATATATTACATAAAGGCTGATCCATTTCGAGATTCCCTACTTTTTCTTAAGAAAAACATTGAAACTTTATATTTAATGCGGAACGTTTATTATCATTCGGAAGAACATTTTTTGGTATTAATTTATTGAAAATTATCTCTTCMAAATGTTGGCCATGCCTACGTTTAAGATGGTCCATCCGTTGAGTCCAATTTTTGATGACTCGTTCGAGCATTTCGACTGGTAACTAGTAAAAGGCACACGTGATTTTTTGCAGGAAGGCTTCAATTTAAACGGAATTCTCCACTTCGGTTTTAGGTTTAGATTTTAGACTCCACAGGAAATAGTCTAACGGTGTGATATCACACGATTTTGGTGACCAATCGACCGACTCAAAATGTGAAATTATCTGTCCACCCAAGTGTTCTCTCAATAACTCTATTGATTGATGTTTTGTACTGAGAGRGGCAACAAAATCTTTACAGAACGAGAATTAAATTAAACGGTTTGTAAACGTTTTTCAGGCGGAGTTYTTTCCATGACAAAATGCCAAACAATACGGAACAAAAATAACATGACAACTTGACACGAGTGATCTGTCAAAAAACATAAAAAAGAAAACACGAAAAAAAAAAATCGGCTATGGAAAAGTACTTATCATAAAGATATAAAGATTTTCGTTATTTCTGCCGAATAGATCGGCCAGTGTGTGAGTTGTCTGCATCGAGCATTGTTGAGTAATGTCAAAGTGGTTGTTACTGAGCATTTGTACTGTTACAAGTATCAAAGATGAGGAAATACATTCAGRTGTTGGCTTATTTATTTATTTATTAAATGAAAAATAATAATACAATTATTATCTYACGGAGTAAGAAGCACTAGCTGCCAGGGCTTAYRGCTTACTGCTCTAAAATAATTGATGTTAGTAAAGAAGTTATTTGGATYTAAGATAAATTACAATTAGGGAATTAAAYTAACTTTCTMAGGCCAGTTTTGTACAAAAATTCGGCTACCTTGTGGATGTTTTCTTCAGAAAAAGCCTTGAGGGTATTTGAAATGGGTTGGTYATCAAATAGTGCGTTTCTAGTTGCACTAAACCTAGTGCATTCATCGAGAAGATGTTTAACTGTAACCGTTTAGCAGGTGCGAGTG
>NW_017537456.1:1145470-1195988 GCF_001853355.1 Bactrocera latifrons
TACTGTTTTCCCATCGGCTTGGACCACAGCGAATGACGTGTGGTCCTTCGACTTTGACCCATCGGTGTAGTACATTTTCCATTCGTTCCGAAAAGGAACTCTGTATTCTTCAAAAAGGCSCTGGAATACTGTTGGGCTTGTGGCTTAACTGTTGCAACATGTCTGTGAAATRTAAAAWTGTCGCAAATAAATTYAACATYAKTTATGCTACGTAATTGAGAATGGATTGGARTCATGCTTAGCGTTCTGTGACCTTATACTATGGTATGTTATAAGTCATAAATTTACTTCCTTTCCTTACAACTTTTTGTTTCATGCCCGCCTATTTTCCTATATTAAAATCAAACTAACTAACACAAATCTATATTCATCTTAGTGATGTGTGAGGATAATTTTTATTATTAATAATATTTAATTCCATTCCATTTTTATTTCAGCAAAAAGGATGACATTTAACATTACATATWGGGTATAATAGGAAATGTGAATTATTATATTAGAGATATGGGTTTTAGACGAAGGTCTAAATTGATTKCAATCTTATTCAGCGCTAAGCCCCACTATGTTTAAGAATACACCCAATTTTTTAAAATAACACGTCTATTGATAAAAATAAATGCTATAAAATCAACTGGAAAATCGGATACATTCGGCAGTCTACTAGAAAAGCGATAATTATTTTACATAGTTGCTGATGCCATTTGTTGACTGACTATTTTGACCCATGCTGACCGCAAAAGACGTTAACTTTATTTTGATAAGAGATCTTACATATTAATCGATATAATTGACTGTATAAACCCAACCAGAGGTATGAAAATCCTAATACGTGGTATAGGTATAGGGTTTAATACATTTTGGTACAATGTACAGATATGCTGTTGATTGATTGGTTATAGTACTTTATAGTTTTTTGATTGACGGCATTTTGTGGGAATGTTAGCTGTCCGATTTAACTCACATGCAATACCACCTTCTCCGAATAAGAATAAAACTTAAAATGCTTGGTCACTATAATCAAATTTTTCTTCAACTTTCCCGTAACGTTTTTACTAACCAATCCAAGCAAGGTTAGACCCTTGAAATAACAGCCCTTGGCCGGTTGTTGTGCAAATTGTATCCGATCTTCACGGCAAGGAGGCTTAAAGTCACTTCTCCAGGACCACCCTACTTACGACAAAGGATGTACAGACTGGACCTCAAAATTTCCGCGACAGCACTTGGGGCAAATGCAAAGAGACGTTGTTGGYARCATACAATGCAATAATATGGTTACCTGGYTGTAGAAGCACGCAGATAAAAAAGATACAGCGCATACCGGCCTATAACAGGAAGTCTCCTGGTGTCTCCCRTCGAGTAAGGAGAGAACCAAAAAGCTGTAATGGAGCTTGTATACTTATCTCCAAGCAGGAGAAACATTAGGAGAACATTCATCCAGCCTGTCGGTGATCGCGAACAATATATCGTGCATTCTCTCCCAGTAAATATATACAATGAATCCCCGGCTGACACTAGCCAACTCTTTGCATGCCTAATGAAACCAAAACACTTAACACCTCTCTCTATACGATGCGACCCTGTCGAAACTACTCGTTTTCCAGGCCAGCTAACTTATTGCCTCTCCCTAAACGAGGTCCCTATTTGTTTAAGGTGTCACAAACAACCGTTAGAGGAATTAACATAATATACTCCGTTTCAACATGTAGCGAGCAAATAAAAACGTGCACATTTGGCATTGAACGCTTGGTAAAAAAACTATATATGTATATAGTATAAGTATTATTTCATTTATATATGCATATTCCGTAATATAATAAAAGTCAACAACATCGTTTTGTAAATACATTCGTATATTACTCGTCAAATAAATATGAGTTACTAAAGTAATTTATATTATGTTATCTTATTTTAGTATTTTGTTATTGTTGTAGTATAGGCTGTTTTCAGTTTTTATATGTATGTAATTACAGTGAACTCAAGAAATAACGTTTTCTGCTTAATGTATCACGAAGTGTCGTGAAATAGGGAAAATTAATGTACGSTATGAGAAACGCAGTTCGTCTACCCCCACCTTAATAACAGCCACCTCTGCCTGAAGACACTACAGAGGTCTGGTAGACTTAAGCTTAGATTGACGGCGAACTTCTTTCATAAAACTACTTCCCAACAATCTCTCCTATCTTCTACATATTCGTGAAAAAACTCCCTGCGCTTCTTYTCCAGCGACTTCACCCCCTCCACATATTCCACGTATGTTAGCAAAAACCGSCGTGTGTAGATTTTGCGACGCAGTCATGCAAATTATCAGGGATTCAGTTGAAAAACGAGAGSATTTCGACATCTCCTTGTTTGAACACCTTTATAAGCCCGTCCTACCTTGTCCTGAGAGCGCAGTTCGCAGCATCGCACCTGCCGGCAATTTCCACTGCGGCTAAGTGTAATATGGCATAAACTGCTACTGTTGGTGTAGTCCGCAGTGCACCGGAGATGCATATGAGTCCGCTCTTTGAACACGTGCAAGGTTACGCTAACTATCTTTCTGAGCGCGCTCCACGAGAAGAACAAACCGTAGAACATTAGAGGCTTGACTACTGTAAGCGGACAATGACCCGAAACATAAGAGCAGGATCTGTACAGACTTTATTAGAATAACCATTACAGTCAGTAAACGCCAAACCATTAAAAAAGTGTTTCACTTCTCATTAAWACTTACTAGCACAGCTAGTGACCACATTGCTAAGGATTACTTCATTATGTCGAAAATAGCATGATCACTGCAATGAGCAGAATTTGACTTCAAAAGGTTCAGAGCTGACTGGCTGGTAATGAGGGGTATGCTGAAAATTGAAAATTTGTAGAACACTCGAGGGAATAAATAACTAGAAAGCTGCCTAAAGTACTAACGCCATTTCACCAATGTTACTTGAGAATTGATCGCAAAAAGGGTTAACATTCTTAACTAAATTATATGAAAATGTCAACTCTAGACGAGTCCCTTAAAAGGTTTTACCGCTCGAAATTTATAACTGTCATATATTTATAAAAAGAAAAACTTCAAAACATATTAAATAATTGTGTTTTAATTACAAATATTATGCCAATAAGCCAACTTTGATAATAATTTCGCAAATAAACCATTCATTTATAATTTATTGCGCAAATACTAAATCAGTTATAATAACTACAGTTGTCTTTTGAAAATTAATTGAGTGCACGTTAAGTAAGCGATACGAACAGTTCGTGAGCCACTCTGGTGGAACTGAAGTGAATTYGACGATTAAAAGTATTTTTGTGAATTTTTTACATCTTCGAGATTTGGATTTATTGACAGAATGCTGGATAATAAGTTGATGATTTTTAGAAAACAATATCGCATGCAAATATTAAGCGCACTCACGGGTAAGTTTAGAGGATATAGCACTCGTATGTATTTTAGTGTACAGTAGCAAACTTAAATTGTATTGCTTATGCTTTCTAACTAGCAACAGTATACTTGTAGTACTTCATTATTAGCCTCATTTCAACCCTGGTGACTGCAAATTCGATGAGTTAGGTTGAGGGTGCTCCTTGCCATGCTCACATTKSAGTGAGCACGAGTTGAGTSTCCGTTATCATCTTGCGTTCTAGCRSGGAAAGTATAGATCTCAGCAGACGTTCGTTGGCAATCAGCTTCTGTGCGACTGCGAGTTCCTTTTGGCTTAAAGTCGAACGCAGGAATTCAACTGAACTACTAGCTCTTTGGCAATCTGGGGGACACAGCCGAAACTWACCATAACCAACTTAACTAATTTGTCAATGAATAATGTCTATTTATGAGAGTCTTATAAGCAATTATATTTRGAGTTTTAAGTTCCACAATTAATCAGCGTTCTAAGCTGTCCAAATGAAATGCCTGTTAGGATCGATCTCCTAATTTMGAGACTTTGTACGAAGCTGAGAAAAAAAAAACACTTACTTTGGTTTATCCACCGTAAGATCAACGAAGGATCTTTTCGGTCCCATGTAAATCGGAAAGGGTCTAGTGCGCTCTTCTCTAGCTCTAGCTGTGTCAACTCGTTGATGTCCAATAGGTGTGCAAGTGTTACATTCAACATGTCAGATCACATTCAGACATGCACTTGAGTTAGCTGTAATACAAAAGAATTCATAAGCATACTTGTGCTATGTWGAAAGTGATTTGTTGATACATAAGACTATGGGAGTTCCAAGTGCGAACTCTCTCCCTCGTGGGTCAATCACTGGACCTAAGCTATTAAGTATACTAGCGGAGTCGGCCACGCGTTGCTGAGGTATACATTTTATACAATACAGTGAAAATTTTATTTACGAATAAAGGCGAAAATGTTTCTGTCGCTATAAGAATCCAAAGGATTGTACTTCAGCTTTAATTTTGAATGTTTTTATGAAGATAAATTTCTTAGAAAAAATAACGAACTTTAGGCTGCTTTTTAAATATCTCGTTACCAGCCTTTGTGTCCAGTTAATAGAGTTGTCCGCTTAATAGATTGTGCCTAATAAAAATCGACAAATAGTGGGACTGGCCAATGTGAATGGTTAATGGAGATGTCCGCTTAATGTAACGTCCATTTAATAGAAATTTCGCTATATTTCTTTATTTATGAATTGTTTTGACTATCCCATCTTCTGAGTTGGTTCAAACTKAACAATGTGTACTAAATTTTACTAAAATCGGTTAAGTAGTTTASGAATCCATCGCGGACAAACAGGACAAACAACGTGACACGTAATTTGTATATATGAAGAAGATATGCAACTGTTTCTTATGCATTTCAGTTCAAATTATCATCTTCGCACATGGTTTTAGCACGGGATGTATGTCACCGATAGTAGAAATTATACAATCACCTAAAACACCGTTAAGTTTTTCTGTTACTCCTGAAGAGATTTCCTGGATTAGCTCGATGTTTGGTTTTGGCTTCTTAGCTGGCACCATTCTGTTTGCAGTAACTATAAATCGCTTTCGACGCAAATTTAATTTGTATATTCTGCCTCTTCCACATATGGTAAGCGAAATAAGATTCTTTATTAATTAATTAATAATTGTCCCATTATTCTTATTAGCTTTTCTGGATACTGGCCTACTTTGTTGAAAATATCGACTATCTATATGCAGGACGTTTCCTCGCTGGTGTCACTGGCGGCGGGCTGTTCCTGATCACACCGATTTTTCAGAGCGAAATTTTAAACAAAAAGTGAGTAATGAAATACAACAAAAATATTATTGAWGGGTGTGACTTTACGCTTAATGTAATCACTTTTGTTGCAGCATCCGGGGCGCTATTATGTCCTCGGGAATGTTGTTCCTCAGTGGTGGAATTGTAACGGGTTTTGTACTTCCATCTCTACTGAACTATCATGTAATACCTTGTATCGGGTTGCTTTTTCCAAGTGTGTTTCTAATAGCTCTATGTTTTTTTCCGGAAACACCACAAAGCCTTTTAAAAAGCAATAATATTCTAGAAGCCAAAGCAGCTTTTGACTTTTATAACGGCTTAGGAAGTGAGAAAAATTCGCTCAGCTATAGTTTGAAAGCGTCGGAAACGGTGCAAGGTGAATTTGAAAAGCTAAGTAGGAATATTTTGAACGGTGACTCCAGCCAACCTATCACTATAGATGACTTTCGTAAGTATTCCTGAAGCATACTAAATATAACAGAAATATCTGCAGGTCGTACTTTCTTATAGTCACAAAATCTGCACTCAAGGCGTTTGCTAACGGCGCTGTGCTGTCCATTCTTTATCAGTTGTCGGGCTGTTTCGCATCTCTCAACTATATGACTTCGATATTTAACGCATCTGGTTCGGTAATGGATCCATACTTCTGTACAAATATAGTTGGCATCACGCATATTATCGGTTGTTGTGTTGCCACACTATTAGTAGAGCATCTTGGTAGAAGAGCGGTGTTATTTTTGTCGACAATAGGCATGTCTGTCGGTATGTTTATCTTTGGCACCTTCATTCAGCTCGCAGACAACAAGACGTTGGAAGTGTATTATTGGGCGCCACTTGTCTTAATGATGATTGTGGTCTTCTTTACAGCAAGTGGACTTTTTGGTACTACTTCGGTTATTCTGGTTGAAATTATGCCGATCAAAGTGAGTAGTATAGTATATTAACAAACATATTAATTCGGATACGTTATATTAGCGAAGAATTAAGTTTTACTTTCGCTTAAAAATTTTCTCGGAATTTACTTTTAATAACTAAATAACTTTTAATGATTTTTCTTTTTTCTGCAGATTCGCACTCTAGTACTACCAATGGCAATGACTATATTCAGTTTGCTAGTATTCATTATGCTGAAAATATATCCATATTTCCTATTTGAACTGGGAGTCTCCACTACCATGTACAGCACAGCGACGGTATGTGTGGTTACCACCATATATTTGTACATATTTTTACCGGAAACGAAAGGAAAATCCATGGAAGCAGAATAGGAAATAATTTCCWTAAATTTTGTACATAGTCAACTATTTGCCTTGCACTAAATAGTATAGTTTTGTAGTTAATATGTTAGAAATATTTATTAAATATAATATTCATATATAAAAGAATTGTTCCAAAGTAAACAGGACTTTCTGAATCTACAGCCCCTGGTGGCGGTATCTATATGTCGTTAGAATCTGATATCCTTATCGATTGTCCAGTGAGAATTTCATGACATTTCATCGATTGAAAGTGGAGTTATTTGCGGTGCGAAAATGAGCTTCGAACAAAGATGAAGCTCTACTGTCCGTGTGGAAAACTTTTTTTTGACAAAGGTATCTTCAAGAAATTGGGTTTARATTATTGTCAAAGGCAACAGATCGCTCTTAACCCGTTGTCGTCTACATACATATGTCTTATTCGTCTGACAATGACAATCGGTTTTCTCTTGGAGATTTGTAAGTACCAGTAATGTACATATTTCCATATATGCAATTACATACAGTTTTTAGTACATCATGAATCGTTTTCACGGCAAATCTTCGAAGAAAGGTGGAATTGCTTTAATTTTAGAAGAAATTCCAACAGATAACGAATGAAAAACGGATATGGCGTCTGATGCTAAAGAAGACCAAGTTATAATTTCAGAAGCAATGGAGATCACGTTTTGAATGATGTTCTAAATGAAATCATGACGAAAAAAATAGCAAAGCTGGAAAATTCTCAAAACGCGGTTCTCCGCCGTGATTTCACAGTTTGACTCATTAGTAGGGCCAATGGATGTTTTATTATAATTATTATTATTTTTTTTTTTTCTTTTGAAATTATGGACTCATCGACGCAATTTTTCTTATTGTACATCTTAAATTGTTTCGTTGTTTTTGATTCAATAAGCAAAACACTTTCCTTACATAGTGTCACCGAAGGAGGGAGAGTTAGTTGAGCATCGACCACACTCCGAGGCGGACATTTAACAGCAGCAGCGGCCACTCTTTTTATGTTTTTTTAAATTATCATTAAAATACAATTATCATTAAAATACATTATAAGCGTTCGTTTGTGAATTCGGGGAAAAACTGTCGGTTACAATAGGTAGGTATCTGGTACTGGTACTGAGGGATCATTTTATTAAAAACACTCTATTCTCAATTTTTTTCTGTAGTAAAAATATTACAACTTTTGTACAATTTATACGAGGTGTGTTAAAAAAAAATAACGAAAATTTAAAAATTTTCTGGTTTCGAAAGTTCAATTTAGCTGCGTTTTGGATTAAACAGAGGCGTCAAGTTTCAACGTCATATCAAATTGATATAAATGAATTTAACGACGACCAGAAGTGCTGAAGTGTATAACATGCGACGAAACATCTCTTTACCGATTCATTATTGAATTTGAAGTATATRCAATGCTAATTAATCATAAGTGAATAGTTCTCGCGACATTTCAYATTTGCCGAATATATTAACAAGCAACAAACGCACAAATTTAAGGAGTTCCAATTTAACTTCTTCTTTGAAAAGCTAAACTTTTCTCACCAATTAAGCCTATGGGCAGACTAGATTACTGTCAAGTTTATTGAGATTATTATTTGCATAGAGGCATTAAAACTAGCAAACACTATTACAAACTATCTAATCATCACTATAATTCACACTCTAAAGCAAACAAGATGGAGACGYCCGATGTTATTTATAATTTCAATGATAAACCGCGTTGGCTGAAAATCGTGTTGGTGACAAGGTCGTCTGATAATGCGAGAATTGATTAGTTAAGTGATAACCGGTGACACGCGCACGTCGTCGCATTTTGCGAATCAGTGGGAAATTTTTCAATAAATTTTGTGATACTGTGAGGCTTTCTATTTAAGCCTGAAATATTTTTATCTTTGTGTCGAGAATTAAAACAAAAAAAAAAAAAAAAAAATGTTGACAGCGAAGTTACCAATGCTTGGTAAACGGCATCGCATGCAGGTGCTGGTAGCGCTTACGTGTGAGTAAATATGAATATGAATACCTTAAATGCAATAAAAATGTGTAATGTTCTAACATGTGAAATGAACTGAATCGAAAAGTTTACGAGTTCTTAAAATCTGTTAGGCATTATGAGAGAATTGTCCTTTTCTTTCATTGTTGCTCTTGTAGTGGTAGAAAAGATTTCATAATTTATTTGAGGTGTGCTGTCCGGTTGACAGTRCATGGTAGCATAGAATTCCAGCTCCGTTCAGTTAACATAAATCCGACTGTCGCGGAAACGCATTTCACTATGGTTTTCAGAGGTCACATACATAATTTATAAGAGCGGAATACTACATCCTATAACATCATAAAATTTCTTTCGGAGCTTTCATCCATGATAACATTGATGAGAAATTTCTTGTAGTGCTGAAAAGAAAACTATGCATAGAATTTGGAATTTGCTGTTATTGTTTAAAAAATTATATAAAAATGTCCAGCGGAKTAACACAAATTTTAAGCGGTATATGAAGTAAATTATTTACGATATATTCTCGAGATCGTTATGTCTCGGAAATATGCTGTTCGATATCAGTGATTCTGTAAAGTAAATAAGAGTGTTTGTACAGTGTTTTCGGAGAAGTGGGAAAGTAGAGTAACCATATGAAAATACTGATATTCAAAGGGAGSTGATATTTTAGAGAAAAATGTCTTACATTGACAGCAAGAGAGAGAGCTTTCATTAAAWTATTTAGTATCGCTAAAGACTGCTTCTTGTTTGTTATCACTTACAGATCACATTATGAATTTTGCTCATGGACTTGGTATCGGCTGGGTGTCACCCACGGTGCAAATAATACAATCGCCTGAGACACCGTTAAGCTTTCCCGTAACCGTAGAGCAGGTATCATGGATTGGATCACTCTTCGGTTTCGGCTTTTTGAGTGGAAATATTCTATTTGGCCTCACTGCCAATCGCTTAAGTCGGAAACTGAATATGTATTTATTGGCGCTGCCACATATGGTGATTAAGAATATCAGTTACGTAATTAGTCGTTTGTAATATGTTTGTTTCCAGCTATTTTGGATCTTAAACTATTTTGTACAAAACGTTGAGTATCTCTATGCAGGCCGCTTCTTTGCCGGTGTCACCAGCGGCGGCTTGTTCGTTATTGCGCCAATGTTTCTTAGCGAAATTCTAGACAAAGAGTGAGTGTGTCCATTTTCCATTTTGAAATGTGAAAATAAATGTTTGACTTCTTTTCGAAATTTGTACAGTGTTCGTGGCACACTCATGTCTATGGGTATGTTGTTTCTCAGCTGCGGTGTACTGATCGGCTTCATACTACCCACAAAAGTTGACTACTATATAACACCGTGTATTGGGCTGGCGCTGCCCATAATTTATGTTGTGGTGTTTTGCTTCTTCCCGGAAACACCACAAAGCCTCCTGAGAAGTGGTCGCTTTACCGAAGCGGAAGCCGCTTTCAATTTCTACAAAGGCTTTGATAATGGTGTTGACGTGCAGTTGAGTCGGAGAGTTGAGGAGTCGAAAACAGCAACGGAAGTACAAAGCGAATTTGAAGAGTTGAAAACGATCATTTTGACAGGAAACGCTAACGTGACTGTAAAATTRCAAGACTTTTGTAGGTATTCCCTGAAGTGTTTATGCATTTGAAAGGCTTTTGCATTTAATTTGCTTTTCTTACAGTTGAAAGGTCAGCACTCAAAGCATTTGCCGACACATTTGTGCTCTGCATACTGTATCAACTTTCAGGCAGCTTCGCCTTCCTCAACTACATGACTTCAATATTTGCCGCTTCGGGCTCCACAATGGATCCATATTTCTCTACCACAATTGTGGGCGTAACGCATATATGCGGCACGTTCGTCGCCACTGTTTTTGTGGATCGATTTGGTAGGAGAGCTCTGTTGTTTTCTTCCACGACCGCCATGATTATTGGCATGTTCGGATTCGGCGCTTTTGTACAGTTTACCGATGCGGCCATAAAAGCTCAGTATGATTGGGCACCACTTGCTTTCATGGTTGCTGTGGTTTTCACTTCGGCGTATGGACTTTTTGGAAACTTCTTCACCATAGTGGTGGAAATATTGCCGGCAAAGGTATTTTAATATTGTAGTATAAGACTCTTTATTACTCATTAGTAATTTAAAGCTACATTTTATCATGAAATATGTGTGTAGAATATATTATATTGGTCTTACGGTTGAATTTCGAACAACTTTGATATTTATTTATATTTTCCTGTTTCAGATCCGTAGCCCGGCCTTATCGATTTCGATGTGTTTTGTGAGCCTTTTAGTGTTCGTGATTCTGAAGTTATACCCTTATTTCCTGTTCGAATTGGGCATTCCAGCTACTATGTACACTTCTGGGACAATATCTGTTGTTACCACCATATATTTGTTTATATTTCTGCCGGAAACAAAGGGAAAATCAATGGAAAAGGACTAAAAAATAGTGTATACATTAAAGTACTCAATCATAATTAAATAATTAAACAGTATTAAAAATTTGAAAGGTTAAATGCATTTTGTGTAATGGATTTCTGATAACAAAGAATATAAAAGTTATTTAATAACTTTTTATTTTCAATGTATATCACATAATTGTACTCAGTCCTGCTTTCAGTTCTGTTACAACTATTCGCTTAATACTACAGATATTTAAAGCGTGATATACAAAAATTTATTTGAAATAGTCTCCTTTCACATATCTCCTCACACGATTTGGTTATTAATGGAATCAAAGAATATTTAAGAGTCTCCAATATTTTGTGAGGTATAYAGGCCAAGTTTTCCAACTCTGACCATAAACTACAATAAAATATATTTAAATTCGTACTTCCAGTCGGCCAATCATCTGCGGTTATGCAACCAGGAATATGGCTTATAAATCACTGCTGAAGGAAATATTGCTTAACTGCCTTACAAAGCTTTCTAAAACGTTCTACAATATGTGAGTTATCTTAATGATAGTAAGAAAGTGTATTTTACTTATAACTTCGTATCTTTGAAATTAATCAAAAGAAATACCGTTTATTCATTTCGGACCATCATACAGGCTCTGGTTCTACTTGCATCTTTGTTCGCCAGTAGCTTATGACAATTCGTCCTCAATCCAGAGATGCCGTAACTAGTCAGCCAGAATTCATGAATCACATCGGCTGTGTCTTGATTTAGACGTAGCAGTAAATTAGCAATATTATCCTTCAGACTCTCCATCAYGAATGCTAGTTCAGCGCTCTCTATGTGTTCAACCCACACCTCGTCAAACAACTGTTCAAGACTGAAGACGGAGTCGCTAATTGACGAACCGCCCACTGATTTCCGTATTTGAAGCCTGAACGCCATCAGCTTTGGCATCCGTCGGAAGGATCCTAATGATCACCTTTTCCAACCCATAGCTTCGCTGAGAGAACCGAGGGACGCCGCAYTTTGCATCCAGTCATCTAGGGGTAATGAGGGTTTGCGGTATCTAAGAATTTCCTCAATCTCACTCACTGAGAAAGGTGCAACTGGCAGACAGACGCAAGCTCTAAGGCGAAACTGAAGATTCGTTTCGTCCATAGCCTCCAATCTGKCTCCCTTCCATACCTCCCYCACCCAATAAACTGCCTTCATATACAAAACAGCCGATCATGCATCCRTTCATCGTTCGCACTAGTTMTCAGAAGATAYATGACSACTACGCTTATCACCGTACCGTTTCACGATTTTGGCAACCAAGCGGCGGTCTGCTTTCAGCTTTCTTATCTTTCTTTTCTTATTATATCATATATGCAGATTTTATTTATTATATTTATTCATTTCAAACGTTCACATAGAATAACTTATTTAAAAATATTTGAATTCAGTTTGTTCACATATAACAACTTATTTTAATATAAAAACGTATTTAAATGTAATTTGATTAACTTATCGGGCCGACGCCGCTGGTCCGCCCTTCCTGACTTCTTCAGAACTACTGTGTCACTCAACTGTGCTCGACTACACAGTTCGAATATTGCTCAAGTGTTGTTCGAATTAAGTGTAGTTTTTGGTCAGAGGTGCATTTAAAAGGCACATCCGTTACGTGTAGACCTTTGACCCACAGCTTCCACTCCCACATATACAATAGGTAGAAAAAGTAAGTTATTAAAGTGAAATACAAAACAGAGAAATGAATACAATTTTAAAGTTGAGACCATATTTCAAAGTATCTAATGAAAGTAATTAAAAAAAAAAAAGAAGTTTATTGCTTTTATAAGATTGAAATATGAACACATGCAGTTTGCAGAAAAATCAGTTATCAAATTGTTTATTATCAACAATATCTACAATTTCGTGTAACTAGTTGACCTAATCGTTGTTGCCTGGAGTTGACAAGCTTCAAGCAAACATTTTTAGGAAAATTATTCCAAATGCTCTAGATGCAGTCTTTCAAATCAGSCAGGTTTCGGGGTTTCYYTKCAGCTGTACGCATCTTAAGGATTGCCCAAGTATTTTCAATTRGTGACAAGTTAGGTCTTTGAGGWGGCCATTTCAATACACTCACATTTTTATTTTTTAGATGTTCTGTGATGACTTTTGCAGTATGAATGCGCCCGTTGTACTGTTGTCGAAGGAAATCCGGTACAATTTGTCGGTGACACTCGGGGATGGCGTGTTCATTTAAAATATTTAAATAAACTACAGATATAACTTTTCCTTGCAGGTTTACAATATTGTGCCAAACTATAACGTTGGAATAACAAGGTCTAATCCTTGATTCATCAGTTCAGAGCACTTTATGCCAAAAATTTTGAGATTTTAATATGTGCTCTTCATAAAATATTTGTTTCAATTTTTGGGTTCATTTAGGTAGGGTTACTTTCTTGCAACGCGGCCGTGTGTTTTGAAAACGACACCATGGATAAGCCGGCGGAAGACCTGTGACGACGAATACCGATCAAATCACGGAAAGCATCGAGTTAGATCGGCATGTGGCATCTCGTAACATCACCCAGAAGATAGGTGTTAGTCACCAAACCATTTTAAACCATCTGCAGAAGGCTGGATACATAAAAAAGCTTGACGTTTGAGTGCCGCATGATTTGACGCAAAAAGACCTTCTGGACCCGTTTCTGTCCATGGCGAACGCCATTGTTGGTGTAAAGTTGAACTCAAAAGAGGCTTGTGAAAAGTGGCTGTCCGAGTTCTTCGCAAATAAGGAGGGAGTATAATGAAGTTGCCGTCAAGATGGAAATAGATTATCRAACGAAACGACGCATACTCGAAGTAAATCCGATCATAGTAACACTTTTCATAAAGCATTAAATAAAGAACAAAAAAGCGGAAGGGAGATATTTGACAACSTGATATAACGCTGCSTGTGATAATCTTTAAACCAACTAAAATCCACCATTTTGAGAATTTTATTAAATTCATTTTAAAAAATTGCCTCAGTATTTAAAAAAATTAAGGGGTCAGTAATGTAATCTTTTTTATTTTTTTGGATTATCTGTTCCCTTATACCCTTAGAATTAATGTAGTTACCAGTGGAAGGTTTGGAAAAAGGCCCAAAAATAATCAAAACACACTGTTTTACACTAGCGGACATGATTTTTTTTTGATGTTCACAAAACGCCTGGCTATCGTCCCTATATTTTTTTTATAATTTATTGACAATGTTATGACAAAATTTATGTAAAAAAAAAATTAAACAAAAAACGTTAATTTATTTTTTTATTTATCAACATTTTTTCTTGATTCTAGTAGGGACGATAATCATTCACGTACTTTTTAAGAATAAATTTGGTTTTTGTGTTTCAGATWATCCAAACACGAGAAATCGTGTCCGCCAGTGAAAAAACGTATCTCATTCACHCAGCCATTTCTCCGACAGAAATTCCGAAAAAATGTGTTTATACACTCCACGAGTTTTATTGTAGAATAAAAATTTTTATGAAGAAAAATGTCAAAAACCAGGTATGATTACCCTACTGATCCCTTAAATAAAAATAAAAAATAACGCTTTACTTACCAATTCAATTTGAAAATTTATGAAATAAAAAATTCTTGCACTGTTAATGAATTTTTCTAATTTATTTTGAAGTTTTAATATGAAAAGTATTAATTACTGCACTTGATAACTTACTTTTTCCACGCTTAGTCACTGAGTATACTTATAGAATTTCTTACCAGACACCCGATCGCCACTAAAATCATCAAACGCGATACTTTGATAACGGTATTTTCCGAACATATATAAAAATAATTTTATTCGTTAAAGAAAAAAGTATAGAGCATTTAAAACGGCGCTGGCTGTTTTGATAACTTACTTTTTCTATCCACTGTATGTAAAYAAGTTCGAAATTTATATCACAAGCACTTACAAATACCCATTTCTATCAGCATTGTAACAAATGTTCATTTCGGGTATATTGATTAGAGATTGCAGTATTTAATGTATGCAATGTAAAGGATCGGGAAGAAGGAAACACTTATGTTTAAGATATGTGTATATATATATACTCTGCATGTGGTGCATACATGAATTAAGATAACAAAATCTWTAAATAAAGAGCTCTGGGCAACTAGAGTTGAGTACTATTTTAAATCCGAAACCTTCGCGTTGTTAATTAAACAATATATTCTTGTAAGTATATTAATCTAAAGACCACACTGTGGAAACAAATGAAAAATAAATAATTGTTATCTTAATTCGTTTCGTAAATATTTTGCTGTCGTCATAACATTCACCTGCAGACTAAATCTTGAACTTGGTAACYAAGGTTTCTTAGTTACCTTTATAAACAAAACTGTGATTGTGTGCTTTCTTAGAAATAAATAGAACGACTTTCATATAAGCTCGTAATTTACAAACACTGTGTACATATTTAACAACGCCCCTAAATTTTTGCAACAAAATTGTGAGAACCTAAAAGTGAAAGTGCCAACGAAACCGATGTCACTGATAAAAAAAGGGCAGACTGTCATAAATCATTTGTATTATAACAGAAACAGAAAAGTCGTAGTAAAACAGTAAGAGTTAGTTTTTTTTCTTGCATTTCGCTCGTAGATTATCTCATATACACCTTTTATCTAATCACAAAAATTATTTATTTTTGTTTTAAATAAATATTTTCYAATTTTTATTTTATATTTTTAAAGTAAATAAATAAAATAATTTAGCGCAAAATACCATTTCTAATATTATATTTTTATATTTGTGGCAGTTGTGCGATTTTGCTGCTRGTGAGCGCGTACATGGCGGCGAAAGTGCCATAGCAGAGCGCAAAGGACAAGCGGAGCAATAAGCTGAATGAAGGCAGTCTGGAGAAGCTTCTCCAAACAAAAGTGAAAATTCACCGAAAAATTTATGACATAATTTTGTATAAAATACATATTAGTTAATAGTTAGAAGAAAAGTACAAAAGCAAAAATGGTGAGGAAGCAAGGACTAACAATTTTTAGCAAACGTTATCGCATGCAGATTTTGGTAACACTTGCAGGTGAGCCCGAATAAAAATAAAAGTTAAAAGATTAAGGACATATAATAATAAAAAGTGCTTAGATGAAAAATCGATAACTACTCATCATACAATTCACATAAAGTTATTGTTATTGTTACTGGGTAACGAAATGAAGTGCTTACGCTAATAATTATGGCAGAAAAAAATAAAATATTGTTTAGGGTTTAGTTACGCATAGTTTATACTGTTATGAACTATTTTACACTTTAGTACTTGGATGTCATAAGGGGGACAGCGTTCCGCTGGAGAGCTTATAATCAACCATCAGGAATGCGTGTTAAATAACTTTGAACTCGTCACGAGTAAAATCTTAATGAGGAAATATTTTGTATAATGATATTCCACATGGACTCAAAAGCTTTTGGTTTGGKGTGTGAACAATGGCTTGTGGTTTACCATCAGAGCAAATGCGGCACTTTCGTTTATTACCTATTCAAGCAAACCATTCGCTGAAAAAAATTGTGAAAATCGGTATCGCTGATCATTTCGTTGCGGGACCAGGCATCGAACAGGCGTCGTGCTTAGCCACGATTTTGGTACGATGTGCAAACGTTGTTTCAGAGCAAGGCATTATGAAACCAAACCGAGTATAAGTCTAGTAACTATAACCAACTCCGGAAAAAGTATTACCTCTTTAAAAATACACATCTAAGAAAATAATCATTATTTATTCCTCAACACAATCGATTTCGGTGAAATCGTATACGGATATCATGGGATCCGACCGATTTCGACGTAATTTAGTACGTGGCATTCTTCTCATATTCCTATGTGACGTTGTCGAAATTCCATTTGATTCTTTCACTTTCCAGTGTACAAATAAAAAAAGTAATATAACAGGATAAAAATTTTCACTAATAACTCTTTTTAAATATGCCACCTTATTATTAAAAATTTCCAAAATTCAAGCTAAACTGTTTAAGCTCCTAGGTACCGAATATGTGGACCGTAGTATCTATAGTTTACTTTTAACCGCAAATATCGGAAAATGTGTGAGATATAAAATTGAAATTCAGGAAGAATCTTTTTCTGACAATGTTAACTCTKTGTATCAAAAATAGGTTGAATCCGGTCATTACTTCCCTGAACACCATATACCTACTATAAAGATTTMCGAACTTCCAGGTGAATTTATACTGGATTTATCGGCCAATATTTGAGTTATCTCATTCAAATTACAGAAAGTGTTTTTCTCATAACATTTTATCTTTGTGGCTACAATATATAAAATGAGTCGAAAACTTGAATTAACCCCCATAGAACTAATATCAGGATATTCGCATATTTTCACTCCATGTGATTGATATTTTTATGTTAAGTACCTTAATGAAATCAAGGGAAAATTTTTTTTAGTATAAGACATGATAATAGTTAATATATAAAATGGGGTCGATACTACCCCAACTGTCATTGACTAATACAAATGAGCCTAAATAAATGAATTAATAATGTCGTACGAGGCATTAGGATGGAATGTGTTCTTAAAAATACATATGCTGGACTCTCATTTGGATTTCTTTTCGGAAAATTTGGATGCTGGATGATAAACAAAGCAAAAGGTTTCAGGATACTTGCTTCATGAAGAAGCGCTATCAAAACAAATTGAAGACAGGATACTCACAAATTGTTATTGTGGTGACTTAAAGCTTCCAAATGCTAAATATTCACGATAATCACAAGATACTGTTTGGCGACCACAGACATATAAAATTTTATATAAAATAATAGTAAACATTTTGTTAACCAGTGTTTTCCATTTTTATTACTAGTCTTGGTTAAATTGTATATAAAATTTTTTGATGCTTAGTGTACTGCATGTAACAGCTATGTAATATCTATTGTGTTATGAAATATTTCAATAAAATTAGCATTTCATTTCATCAGCTCACATAATGACGCTTTCCCATGGCATTGGTCTTGGCTGGCTCTCGCCAACACTCTTAATATTGCAATCCCCTCGAAGCCCTTTAGAATTCAAAGTTGCCGTTGAAGATGTGTCCTGGATTGGTTCGATTTTCGGTTTGGGTTCACTTAGCAGTAACATATTCTTTGGCCTCTTAGCGGCTCGCATCTCAAGGAAGACAAATATGTTTCTTTTGGCCATACCACATATGGTGAGTGCAAATTTAATTATTTCTATTTTGTATTTAAGAAAGGAATACGACTTTCATAATCATAAGTATAACCTTATTTAGTGGTTTTTGTGTTTTAAAATCCCAAACGTATGTAATTGTAAAGCACCAATAGTTAAGTAAAAGTTGGAGCGTCTTTCGGAGGATAAAATATACAAAACTAGAGTTTGAAAATTAATATAAACAAAACATAAAGACAAAGACGAACTTTTTTGTCAAAACAAAAAAAAAAAAAGGTCTTTGTGATCATTTGCCATATCCTAACCATCTCTGGTGATAGGTAAATTAATATTCACATTTATTTTTCTCTTTCCTTCGACTACTACTTGTCACATCAAAACTAATTGAAACAGGAATAGAATAATGAATATGGGCACATGATCAATCGAAAATTCAATTCTTTGTGTATACTATAAGTTTAGTAGTGCCCCGCTTCATACTCAAAACATTAACCTAAATCCGTTGAGTAGACTTAAAAGAGATATTACTGACCTCTGTTAAATGCAACACGATGACCGTTCTTTAATTTTTCGGTGCTTAAATTGTCATTAACAGAGATGTATGGACGAATTGTGTGCGAGAAATTTTCGATGACTCCATATCCTTTACTGAATGCTTRGTATCACTTAAATACTCGTTGGTGATAATGTAGACTTCCAAAACACTTTTGCCGTAGCCGTATTTCATTATAAACACAAAATTTCTGTATCTCAAACTGGCTCTTATTGAAATAAATAAAGAATATTCTGCAACATAACAGTTTTACAATTTATTTTTGTTTCATGAATAGCTCTTTTGGATCCTAAACTATTTCGCACAAAGTGTCGAGTATWTCTACGCATCGCGTTTTTTTGCGGGGCTAACCAGCGGCGGACTCTATGTCATTGGCCCTGTCTTTATTAGYGAGATTTCAGCTAAAGAGTAAGTACTTAGTAAACAAATATGTATATGTATATGTTCGTATGTTTATAAAAATAAGCCATACATATGTATGTAYGTATGTACATAGACATACTTTATAGTTTTGTGTGAATACATACATATGTATGTGGTGTATTTGCTTATTCACTGCACTGAGAACAGCTGTTCGCCTATACTTTTACGCTCAACTCTTATCTAATTTTATAAAGCTTTATAATTGCTGAACCATAACATAAAATCATAAAAAATAATGAACATACATATATTTTTCTCTTTATCATTTCTAAGAATACGCGGCGCACTCACGTCGTTGGCAATGATGTTCTACAGTTGCGGCATTCTAATTGGTTTCATACTGCCCTCTTACCTCAATTATCATCTTATACCATGCATCATCATTTTCCTATCCATAATATAYTTGGCTGTATTGTCGCTTTTTCCGGATACACCCGGGAGTCTCTTGCAACGAGGTCAACTGGAAGAAGCAGAGAAAGCTTTCAATTTCTATAATAACATTGATAGAAAGGCTATTATAAGGGAATTGTGCGTCAATGAGCTGCAAACGTCGACAGCGAAAAGTGATTTTGAGGAGCTCA
This sequence comes from Bactrocera latifrons, assembly GCF_001853355.1. Taxonomy (NCBI): domain Eukaryota; kingdom Metazoa; phylum Arthropoda; class Insecta; order Diptera; family Tephritidae; genus Bactrocera; species Bactrocera latifrons. The sequence goes on from NW_017537456.1 coordinate 1,165,041, forward strand.
AGGCGTCGAAATTAGAAGGAGGGAAAGCCACGTCTATCACTTTGCAAGACTTTTGTGAGTTGTGATGTTTTTTATTTATATTTTCTACATTCTTTTTTATTCGTTACTTTTTCTCTATTAYGAAGACGGAGTTTCGTTAATTGTTGAGCCAACGACCTAAACTTTTGAACATTCTAATTTAGTTTATTATTTTAAACGGAAGCAAACTGTGCAATAAAAGATGTTCACGAACGTATATAAAGAAATCCACTTACAAACAGAAATTATGCCAAGAAAAGTAGGGTAGATCGAACATAACAATGTCAAAACTTATTCGAGAGGATCCCTACATRAAAGTCTACCATAGGTCGCTGGTCGCTGGTCTTCTGACAACACGATTAAAGTAAATTAGACCCAACACATGCGGCTTCTACAGTGGCACACGGTCAACGGCCATGAAAGTATAATTTTTACAAAAGGCAAGTTTGTGCACTACTTAGGAAGTTTTTAATAAGCAAAACGACAAAATCTAGGCACATACTTTCAAAGTCGCAAAAAAATATTTTTCTAAGAATTCGACGTGGTCACCTTCCAGCTTCTGTAATGGTTATGGTTTTGCGGGAGTCTGCTGTAAAGGCGTTACACAGATTGTTCTATGAAAAGGGGTTAAAACTGGGAAAAAATGTACAAGCAGGAAGTTTTAAAAAGTGTTTTTCTTTATAGCAGATTGAACTTTTGAAAGAACTTATGACAAAACTAAGTATATACTAGAGAGATAGATATATTTTTTGAGCATGGTATCGCAATGATTCAAAATCTCAACTTAGACTTTACACAAACATGATGGCGAAGAATGCCATCCTCCTTTTTGTAAATGGTGAGCACAAGGAGCCAAGTTTATTTAGATAGGAAATGACTGGTTCAAAAGCCACTTATATTTTCAGAAATTCCCAGTCCAGTTTTCTTATCTCCTCTGGTTTGTTAACAGTCCAGCTCCTGCCAGTCGATTGAACTCCACTTCTTCTCTCTCATGTCATACGGAATCTGCTTTCTATTGCATCAAGTCAAATTTGTTACTTTTTTAACTTATATATATATATACATTTATATATTTGTATGCAAATATAAACATATTTTCTTTTATTACATTAAAATTTCTTATTTTTTCCAGGCAACAAGTCAGCTTTAAAGAAATTCGCGATCGCTTTTGTACTCTGCTTACAAAATCAGTTTTCGAGCAGTTTCGCTTTCGTAAATTATATGTCGCATATATTTGCYGAATCCGGTTCGACATTAAATCCACAGGACTGTACTATCTTTGTGGGTATGGTGCAGATATTGTGCACACTATTGGCTTCCATTTTGGTTGAAAAGTTTGGTCGTAAAACACTAATGTTGACCTCGACCGCTGGTATGGCGCTTGGCATGTTCGGCTTTGGTGCGTTCGTACAATTCACGGATGACGCAACAAAAGCCGAATACAATTGGGTTCCACTGGTGGCGGTTGCTTTTGTCACCGCAACAGCCTCTTTTGGCGTAATCTCGTTGACCTTTACGATTATTGTGGAAATACTGCCGGCAAAGGTTAGTCTGAGATGTGGAAGAAGGATTATTTAAAAGAAAATTATTCATTATTTTTAATTGTTTCAGATTCGCGCTCAGGCTCAGTCGATTGCAATGATGTTTTGCAGCATTATGGTCTTCATCACGCTGAAGTTGTATCCATATTTTCTCTTCAATCTGGGCATACCGATCACAATGTATTCGTGCGCCAGCTCGTGTGTGATCACCGGAATTTACTTGCTTATATTTCTGCCAGAAACGAAGGGCAAATCAATGGCGAACGATTGACAAACTAATTAACTCATTAATTAATTAATTGTTACGGAAGTTGGTTGAATACGAAATAGGGACATTTAATATTTAAATATAAGTCGCTTGGTAGCGAAAAATCCACATCATGTAGTTAGAAAATGCATCGCGTGCTTAATAACCCAAAAACTAATATTAATAATTTGGAATAACCGAAATACAGGTGAAACTGTCAGGGATGTGGTTGAATGCTGGACTACAGTCAACAGAATATATGTGAGAGGAAAAACATGCGTTTGCTCCCATAAAAGCATGTTCTACTGATTGAGCGCCCAGCAGCATTGCCAAAATGAATTAGTAGAACGGCGATAAAAAACCGGCAATTTCCAGATTATTTTTAAGTATTATAACTAACACAATAAAATTAAGTGAAATAAGTGTGTAAACAGTTCTTCGACACATTTCACATCGATCATGAAGTCGATTTACACAGAGAGAGTATAAAAATAAACTTTCAAATTTATGGCCTAAATAAAACGCTCATTAATTTGTTTTTGATTTTGACTTAAATACAGTAAAGGAGAACAAAAGCGCTTCAAACTGGTTCTGCTCGCTTTTTTTGTTGTTGGGTTTTGGCGCCAACACGCTGCTAATTGTGGAAACGATTTCGAGAGAAAACATGTGGTAAACCAAGGTTGATAAAAAAAACAATAGGTCCTGTAATGAAGTTAGTTGTGACTTAGCTGAAATCGCAAATCACGTTTAGATAATATTTCAATTGCTATTCAATATTATTAAACCAACGATTCCTATGTATCCATCCATGAAGGGGACCCAATCATAGCTGTACTGGTGCGACAAATTCTAGTACCAAATAATTTCCATGGTTGGTCGAAGCTATTGTATGTGAACGCTGCACCTAATGAAGGCGGCTAGGAACTAAGGCAAAATTGAAGTACTGCCTGAGTACAAAATAAAAGTTAGAAGACAATGCTCATTTGCAACGTATTTGAACCCACCCTTCATATAACGTCATTTTAGTATAGTTTTAAAAAAGGACAAATATGGATTATTAAATCCATATAAGTCCATCTATTATTAAAAATTTCGAAATTATTATAAATCTAGTCAAAATGAGTGAAATCGTTTTGGGTCATTCCACTTTCCTTATTCACACTTTAAATTTCGTAAGATTCTTTCACCTTACAGTATTCACACAAAAATCAAACACTAATGAAATAGGGACTTTCAATTATGCCATGTTATGTCGAAATCGAACCATAACTTTTCAAAGCCCCCGATACCATAAATATGTATAAAACTCGAAATTGAGAGAGATACTTTTTCTCATAACAGTGTGATTTAACGGTGACTTTTTATTACTCATTTTAATATAAATATTAATAGATACATACATATCTTAATGAGACAGTAAATTTGATTGTAATCCATTAGGTTTTTTCCAATAATGAATATTAATTTATTAGAAATATAAAGCTTCCCCGGATTTATCCTTGAAATTACGTTTGATTCCAGCCAAACTTACGAGTGGCTCGGTCTTAGGTCATCTACTAAGAAACTTGATGTGCGACGGGGTGCTAAGAATACATCACCCAAAAAATATGAAAACAATCGCATATGCGGATGACATCTATGTAGATGACCTCCAGCTCAAGTGCAATGATTGCATAAATGATCTGCGCCAATAGCTTACAACAATGACTTTAAAGTAAAGCAAAAAACGGCAGTCATGCTCATAAGCACCAGGAAGGTGGAAAAAAGGGTAACATTCACCATAGAGATTTCTTCTTAGCCGCAACTGAAGTTTTTGGGAGTAATATTGGATATTCAAGTTAAAATTTAAGGAAGGCGTATACTTTCGGCAAAGCAAACAAAATATATAATGAGTTTTTAGTGGGTTAGGTTTAGCAGATTAAAGTTCCATTCTCCGGCTTTTGATGCCTCCCCTTACTATAATAAATAAAAGACCGAACTTATCCCTTCCTTGCTTATTTTAATTGACTTTTGGTCAAACATTCATTTATTGCAATCTTACCGAAACCAGCTCGAATTAATTGATATTTACATATATACCATCTGTCCCTTCATTTAGTTATTCGAATTACTTATGGATGTATAAACAGTATGTGAATATAGGTTTATTTCAATGAAAGACTTATCATTCACTGAACTCTCTACAAACGTTTTTTCTATTCGCTGAAGTTTTTATGAGCTCTTTCAAAGCTAATTTAGATTAGAATGGGCACATTTTATTTACATTTAGTTAAAAATATTATTTTTTTAAACATGTGCATAAATTGTTTATCTGCGTATTGCACAAAAGTTTGTAGATTTACGGCGATATTTTGGTTAGGAAATCTAAAGTTTCAAAGAATATTGTCATTCATAACTTTAAATTTTGCTGTTAGGAGATTTCATGGGAGTCTACCGTTCAACATTGAAAATTATACCTAAGTTTGGTTGTAACATTTCAAAGTTATGCAAATTACGACGTTCCAGAAACATCAAATTGTGTTTTAAATAGCGTTTTATCTTTGGCAGATATCCTTAAACCGTATTTCTGCATAAAATATCATAGACTCCTTTAGAAGTTTAAAGTTGTATCTATTTGTCAGTTAATATTAAGTTGCATACTATGAAAAAGAGATAGACCCTTCGGAAGTACCGCCTATCAGGCCACGTGGGTGTAGCGCATCAAATTTAAATGCGTTTTTCTCAAAACTCTTATTTTGAAGTCGGTGGACACGATTTCTCGAAAACTTATGAACCGATTTAGTTTGAATTATGTACACATCTTTAAAATAACATTATCTAGTTAGTTAACGAAAAATTTTATTTATTTCAAAGAAACCTATTTTTAAAGCCAATAAATGGCGAAAATTTGACAAAAAAAAAAAAGAGATTTTTTTTTTGCTTACCTTCATGTAAACACGAGATTTATATGTGTACTAAAGGAATATTTTTGATTTTTTAATACTAAATAAACCAATAATAAGTTATGCTGTCCACGGCGAGAGCAATTTTTTTTTTTTTTTTTTTTTTTTTTTTTTTTTTTTTTTTTTTTTTTTTTTTTTTTTTTTTTTTTTTTTTTTTTTTTTTTTGTGAGACACCCAGGGAATTGAGGTCCCAACGGCTGAATTTTCAACATTTTTATAACAAAATTTCAGGAGGATTGTTCAAATATGTACCCTTGATATGTCATATTATAGTTTTAAAATGTATGATTGCTTATATTCAAAAAACAAGAACAAAAAAAAAAAAACTTTTTGTACCTCTGAAACCCACCCAACCCCGTAAGCGTTTTTGCCACGCTCCATATGAGGCCAACACCCGTAGCCAGCCGGTGTCTGGTTATGAAAAATTTCATTGTACATAAATCTCGATCATTGCAAAGAACACCCTCATTAAAGCGCTGTCAACGTTTGGTCGCCTATTTTAATAAATGCACAGGAATATATTTTCTAAAAAAAATTTTCCATTCTAATAAACATGCCTACATATTTGATTATGATTATGAGTGCAACACCCGAACGATTGTCTTGAACAGTGAAAGAAAATCGTAAAAGTCGGTCCAAAAAAATGACCTACTGCTGAATGTTTCTGTGTTCGTCGCTAGGCTGAAAATGTGTTTATCTAATCACGCTGTCAATATTTTTCAAGCTAGATCTTAATTTTCGGTAAGCCTAAGTGCAAAGTACACAGGTGTGTACTTTTCTGCAGCCGCCTGCGCAAATATCGCAAATAAAAGCTTCAAATTTTAAGCAAAAAAGATAAACAAGGCTATAATATTGTATAAAATGAACGCAGAAAAACTGCCGTGGCTGACAGTTGTCGATATTGACTAATGGCAGACGTACCACTAAGAAGCTGAGTGCAGATTCGAATATATTTTTTGTCGTTTAAGCTGCGGGTTTCGAGTGTTTGTGAAACTTTTTCACTTTTTAAATAAAAATAATAATTGATAACAAGACAAATGTCCAGCTCAAAGGAATTATCGATTTGGAGCAAACGCTATCGGCGACAAATACTTGTTACCATTGTGGGTGAGTACAAACTGCATCCTGGCGCAGTGGTGAAGAAGTGTAGTGACTGGTGTGTGTATCGTTTTTCAAAGGTAGTGAAACGCGGCTTCTGGGTTCAACTTCCCAAATTTGATTGATATATATATATATATATATGGTGCGCGTTTCTGATGTCTTGGGTATTGTCGCGATCATGCTTAAAAATGCAGATCTTGTTCTTCGCTTCAATGTCAAAAGAGTGAATGTGGCTTGACATGGGCCACTAGTGCACATATGAAAGGAAACACGATATGAATTTATGTTATTTTCTAATAAACGAAATGTTCAAAAAGTTCCTTTGCTACACCTGTGATATTTGATGTGTGTTTTCTCAGTAAACTTTAATTTACGGTCACCCAATTTTTTCACAGTCATCTCCCACTTCAATTCTTATATGACCTGTACTGAATTTATCGCACTACTTACGAAAACTCGCAATTTCATCTATTTTAAGAACTTAAGAACTCTTGAATTTTATTTAAGGAATCAAGGTGAATTTTTCTTTTCGGGACTTGGATATAAATGACAACTCTTCCTTAACTTCCTCTTAATATTATGCTTATCGTAGAAGTGGTATAGTTTATTCAAACGCAGCCGAAGTAAAAAATGTTAAAAGCTCTTATTTTTGCTGTAACTGTTGCATTGTTAAATATTTTTAAATATCCAACAATAATTTCATAATCTAACATTCCAGCTCACATTATAACCTTTACTCATGGCATCAGTTTGGGTTGGCTTTCGCCTATTATACAAGTGCTACAATCGGCCGAATCACCACTCAATTTTACGATTACCACCGATGAAGTGTCCTGGATCGGTTCCCTTTTTGGTATCGGCTTTCTGGTGGGAAATATTTTCTTTGGATTCACGCTGGATCGGTTGGGAAGAAAACTCAACATGTACTTGATGGCTATACCACACATGGTAAGTGCGATTGAATTTTTGGTCATGGATGAAATAAGAGTCAATGTAATATAGTCAATACCTATTAATGAGAATCTAATATAATACAAACAGCTTTTCTGGATTCTAAGCTATACGGCACAGAACATCAATTATCTATATGCTGGACGTTTCTTTGCTGGCTTCACAAGCAGCGGCATGTATGTGATCATACCCATCTTCATCAGCGAGTTATCAGACAAAGAGTAAGTATGTGTGGGGGGAAGAACTGGATATCTATTTATGTATATATATTCATACAAAAACTCAACCATAACTAAGCGATTTGTGCAATTAGCGACTAACCGCATTTATATATTTGTGTTACAAAATTTGTCCCCAAAATCTTAAAAATAACTTTTACTATCAAAAACCATAAACGACGAATCATAAAAACATAGAAAAAAAGCAAAAATCAAAAAACAAACATATATCTATATATGAGATTGTATATTTATCTACATAAATATCTATGCGCGTGTGTTAACTTGTGAACTCGATCATTTAAAGCTAACTCCACCAATAGAAGTGCTCGTAACATATACAACACTGATAAACAAAATGAATATTTTTGTCGTACATTAAGTTTTAATAATTGGCGCTCTTATTCGAATGAAAGGTTCTTCAATTGTGAAAACTTGTACATATACATTGAATAACTAATAAAATACTCGTCTGTTATATTTGTTAGTTTGCGATCAAAAAATTATTGACCACAACAGTATTAGGTCTTTCTGAAACGTTTACTTTTACTTTTTCTATAATTTGGGACGGTAAGCAATGATTTAGGCAACCTCTATAATACCTGATATACATTTTAGGTATCCGGAAGAAGTCACGATCTGGATATCTGAAACTTAAAACCCAGGTTCATAGATAGAGACATTTAAGTTTCTAAATAAATTCCAAAAACTCAACTGACAAATCCTTTATATGTATTAAAAGCGGACCTGAAATTTCCTAGAAACAAGAGGTGTACATATATATTGTACATATGGGGCTGCGGGAAATATTGATCCGATTTTACTTATTTTGAACATCACGCAGACTGCTGTGAGAAAATGATACAAAGTATTCTCTCCCAGAAACGTTCCGGACAACTAATGGTGGTTGGTAACCATTTTAGAGTTTTGACGCTGACTCCTAAAAGGCCTTTAAGTAATATTTTGGCTGTGATTTTTTATACCAAATTGCAGTTTTTTCGATTAACGGCATTTTATGGGCATAGCAACAGTTCAATTCATCTCATCTGCAATACCGACATTTTTATGGAGCCAAGTAACACTTATACTATATTTCATCACTTGTGTGGAACGTCCTGAGCTAAATCAGGCAAATCAGGTCAAAAAACAGACGAAGGATCAATGCAGCATGTAACGTTGCCTTACCGTGATGCAAAAACTGAGAGATGTTCTCCCAAATTCCGGCCTATTTTTGCGAATAACTTCGGGCAAACGACGTATAACACTCAAATAGTATTCCTAATTAACAGTTTGGCAGGTAGAGAGAATTTGGACTACACCACACCTCAATAATCGAAGAAAACTGTCAATATAACATTGATTTGTATAACGCCTAGACGTGGTTTTTTCGGTTTCGGCTCACCTTTGCCACAATATTCGGCCGATTGATCGTCTGTTTCCATGTCATAACCATAAAATCAGGACTCACCGCCAGTAAAAAAACGTTTCATGAAATTCTGGTAGTTGGGAAGCATTATCTTACACGAGTTGATGAGACGCGGTTTTCAGAAAAAATTTAGTGAATTAGGAAGCAAACGTACTTTCACTTTTCTTAGGTAGAAATGATCTTTCAAAATGGTTTTCACTGATCCACCCGATATTCCAGCGATGCCAGTAAAATCTTTGACTGTTAACCGTCGATTCTCAAGCACCAATTCCATTACCCATTAGGTGTATAAAACTTGTATACTCTGTAACACATTGCGAGAAACGCTCACTGTTTTTGATCGATACATTGGTTTTATATCTCAGTTTTCTAAAGATAGTTTAAAATTTTCCTAAGTTAGTTGGAGGTTTTGACGAAAACGAATGCAAAATTTCCTGCTATTGCCAGAAATTTCTCATTTTTATACATCTCAATCTTCAAAGGCTATATATCTGCATAAGATTTTTAAACACACATGCTAATTTATGTTGAATCAGGCACTAGTATATTTATTAAATTAATAGAAATGAGAAGTATAAGTTCTTTGAAAGTCTACAACTATGATAAAATAGAATAAGCCATACTGTTTGAAACACATTTATGGGTCTGAACCTGTCGATATCTAAAAATTGTTGCAATAAAAATTTGGATACCCATATAGTGATTTAATCTTATCAAAGTAGGCTGAACTAGTTTGATTGGGAAAAACCTAAATATCGCAACACGTGCACAACTTTATTTGACGACACAAAAACAAAAACAAGCTGACGACGAGTATTTTTAGAAATTCTTTTAGATACTGATTTTTATTTTATTCAGAAATGTTCTATCTATTTGGTACAGACATTCTTATTTTGTTTTTCCGATCACTTTCTAGAATACGAGGCGCTCTTACTGCGATGGCGATGGGTTTCCTCAGCACCGGTATTTTACTTGGCTATGCGCTGCCCGCATATCTCGACTACTTCTTGGTGCCATGCATTATAATTGTATTGCCCATTCTTTACTTTCTTGCCTGTTTGGCATTTCCGGAAACGCCACAATATCTCTTGAAGCGTGGACATACCAAACGCGCGGAAAAGTCTTTTAATTTCTACAAGAGTCTGCCAGAATTGGAGGAGAATTCGCAACAAAAATACAATAGAGACGTGGAACTGCCACGGCACACACTTCCAGCAACCAGCGAATTTGAGGAACTTAAAGGGGCTGTGCTGTCAGGTGGACTAGCCACGCCCATCACGATAAAAGATTTTTGTAAGTAATCAGATCTGTTCAGTTGGATTAAGTATTTGTTTTTTTCTTGAACTAACCACATGTGTATTATTGGACATTCAAAGGAGAATAAAACTTTTGATAGCTAAGAGAGAGAGAGAGAGAGAGAGAGAGAGAGAGGGCGAGAATCATCTCTTTTCAGAAAGTACTTTAATATATATTTTATTTTCTTCTTGCAGTCACCAAATCGGCCATGTTTAAATTCTTCACCGCCTTCATTGTTTGCATTTTGAATCAGTTCTCCAGCAGCTTTGTCTTCGTCAGCTATATGTCCGCTATCTTCGCCTCCTCCGGTTCGACGATGGATCCTAACGAGTGTACCATTTATATGGGTGTAGTGGAGATAGCGGGAACGGTGACATCGACTGTACTGGTGGAGCGTTTTGGACGAAAAGTACTTTTACTTTCGTCTACAGCTGGCATGGCTGCGTCCATGTTTGCTTTCGGCATTTTCGTACAATTCACCGACGATGCGACAAAAGCACAATACGACTGGGCGCCGCTGGTGCTAATGGCGTTAGTGGTATATACGGCTGCGTTCGGCATTGTTGGCTTGACATATACAATCATTGTGGAAATATTGCCAGCGAAGGTGAGTAAATGGCTAAATGCAAAAATGTGGCATTGCGATTCCGAGATTAAAAGTGGTAAGATATCGATATCAAGAAATTAGTAAGCGGAATGACTGTTTCAGGAATCTAATTTGCCTAAAAAATTTGGGAATAATTGACACTCCGCTATTATTACAGATTCGCGGTCAAGCTCAAGCAATCAGCATGGTATTCATGAGTATCTGTGTGTTCGGCGCGCTACATCTCTATCCTATGTTCCTCTACAACTATGGCCTGCCCATTACCATGTACTCGTGCACTGGAGTTTGTGTTGTTTGCGGAATTTATCTCGTAATTTTCCTCGAGGAGACGAAAGGCAAATCGATGGAGCATGATTAGTTGGTTGGACGAAGACGTGAGGATCTATCAAATCCCAGGAATCTCGATGCAATTAAAAAAAAAATATATATATATGCGTAGATGATTTTAATGTTGTTTTTGTATTTGCTCAAACTTTTTTTAGTAAAATATTTTTGGCTGCTAGTTAAATTATTCCTTTTCTTTAATGGCGTAGCGCTTACGCGGTTATAACTGAGTTACCAAGTGCAGCCTAGTCCTTCTCCGCCTAATCTCTCCAACAGAGTGGAGGTCTTCCTCTTCCTCTGCTTCCCCCGGCGGGTACTGCTCCGAATACTTTGAGGGCTGGAGTGCTTTCATCCATACGGACGACATGCCTTAGCCAGCGTATCGCTGTCTCTTAATTCGCCAAACTATAAATGTCGTCATATAATTCGTACACCGCACCGATCCACCAAATGCGATATTAGCCGTTGCCAATGTGCAAAAAATTGTTTTCTCCGGCAGTAAAAAATAAGCCGCAGAAGCCGCACAATAGGGAGTCGCCTTGTCCAAAATCAGATATGGTGGCACAAAGACAACTTCTTTTCGTTCGGTCAAAAGAAGATTTGAAATTGAGGAAGAGGTGAAGATTTGGCGCCTGGTGTATACCTGGTCAGTTATTGATTTTCCAACCTAAGACCGAACTGATAATGTCTAATTAGTTTGCTGACGGTAGGTTTTAATCTTTCACACACTACACTTAATAGAACCTTATGTGCGATGTTGAGGAGGCTTATCCCACGGTACTTGGCCAGATTATGGGGTCACCCTTTTTGTGGATTAGCAGAGAACAGTTAAATTTAAATCATCGAGAATGCTTTCGTAGCACCATATTCTACAAAGACGCTTATGCGTGCTCCTCAGTTCTTCACCGCTGGGTTTGAATAGCTCAACCATCGAAATCCATCCCGCGACTTTGTTGTTCTTCAGACGGGTAATTACTATTCGAACTTCTTCTTGGTCGGGTAAAGGAACGTCTGCTTGATCGTAATCGATTGGAGAATAGGCTTCAAAATATCCTGGTGTTATAATTTCACTGCCATTCAGCAGACTTGGTAAATGTTCCCTCCATAATTTTAGTATACCCTGCGCATCTGTCACTAGATCACCTCGGAGAATTATCGAGCTTGCCAAGCTCTTTCATATTCACGCATTTCGGCCTCAAATTACTTTTGTCTGCAAATGCGAATTTAATTAGTTAATTTAATATGTAAGTTTGCATTTTGTAGAAAAACTTAACTGACTGAAAACTAATATTTGACCCAAATTTGTTGCTTCAGCTCAACGAAAACTTCTTCAACTCTCGCTGGACTTCTATACAAAATTGCGCTGGGCGTGGGAATGGCAGATCACTTCGTCATAAAACACCTAAATACAGCAGCCAATACATATGTATGTGTAGGTGAATATGTTACTGACTGAGAGTTTTCGCTAACTGCAAACATCATGTCGATTTGTATTATTTTCTGTTTCTATGTACTTCGATCGGCACAAAATTACCGCAAATTTAAACTGCTGCACGATCATCATCGGCGGCGATCACCTCTCAATTACAGCGGCGCTCGTTGTCGGCCAAACGTTGGCAACACTATGTGTTCATATCGGCTCAAGCGGCTGCTGTGGTGGCCCATGCATCAATTGCAAGTGGTCAAAATTGTTGGTGAAGGCGTTCGTCAGCCATTTAGTCAGCCACCAACATTTGCGGCTAATTTGTGAGCAATAGGTTATGGCGATTATGCGCATGTCGAAAATGTTAATCGAGGCAAAATCAAAATAGAAAAGCTTGCAAGGCATCACTCAGCGTCCGCCCTTTGTATTTAACGAAAATTCTCTTTGAAATTTTGAAATGCTGAAATGCTGCTAGAAAATGGTGTTGCAGCGTTTAATTTCGGTAAAATGTTGCAAAGTAGAAAATTCGTTTTGTGGTGGGTGGGTGATTGCCGCTCCAAGTTGTTGTTGTTACTGTACTGAAATTGCCTATTTAACGCCACACCTAATGGTGGGAGGCTGCCAAGTGGATGCAAAATATGTATGTACTATAGTACCTTTCTGTAAACACATATGCATTTCTATAAATGAAAATACTTACAGACACATCATATCTCTATTTTTACCAGCAATTGGATATGTTCCATGACAAATGGATTAACATGCTTTGAAAATGATGTTGGATTGATTATGTGGAAATTCCAAACCAAAATTATTGCAAATAATTGCGATAGAGAAAGAATACTTTTGTTAAGAAATCAAAAATATACATAAACAAAATTCTGACACCTCTCTTCTTTATTGACGTAGAAACCGCTTAAGCGGTATAGCCGAGTTAACAACAGCGCACCAGTCGTTTCTTCTCTTCCTAAGGTGGCGCCAATTGGAGATTCCAAGCGAAGCCAGATCCTCGTTCATATAGAGAGGACTTTATTACTCAATTGCCTACTCAGTCCAAAGTTACACCCGTTTGGTAAAAATTATTCTGCGTTGGATTTCGAGGCTGATGTTGTTGTTGGTGTTGATGCTGGTTCCAAGATAGACGAAATCACTATCAACAGTAACGTGAGAGCCAAGTTGCAAGTGCGTTGACGGTTTGTTTGATGACAGGCGATATTTCGTCTTACCCTCGTACATCACTGCTTCGCTTTTTAGTTTTGGGGAGATACCAAATTCAGACATTGCGGCATAAAGGCGGCCTTGGAATCGATGAAGAGGTGGTGTGTGTAGATTCTCTTTTCACGTGTATTTTCCAAAATTCGGTACATGGTGAATATCTGGTCAGATATTGATTCTCCAGGATTAAAGCGGCACTGATAAGGTCCAATCAGCTTTCTGACGGTAGGCTTTAATTTTCACACAGTACGCTCAAAGCGGAGGCTTTTCCAACGGTACTTGGCGCAGATTATGGGGTTTCCCTTTTTGTGCGATGGGCAGAGCACACTTAAATTCCAATCGCCGGGCATACTTTCGTCCGATCATGTTCTACAAAGAAGCTGATTCATGCTCCTTTTCTATTCTTCGCCACCATGTTTGAATAGCTTGGCAATCCATCGGCCACCACCGCTTTGTTGTTCTACAGATGGGTAATTGCTATTCGAACTTCTTAGAGGAAAAATGTTTCATCGTCTTCTATTAGAGAATCTCTCTAACTAACCCTGAAATCAAAATCACACATCTCATATTTGAAATAAATTTTTAATTTCCGTTTCGAAACATACTTGTCAAATATAACACAAGTGGCAACTATAAAAAACTAAAAACTGTTGTGCTTATCAAATCTCAACTATTTTCTATATAAATATATATTTTGATACATGTATATATAATGGGTGATTTTTTTGAGGTTAGGATTTTCATGCATTAGTATTTGACAGATCACGTGGGATATCAGACATGGTGTCAAAGAGAAAGATGCTCAGTATGCTTTGACATTTCATCATGAATAGACTTACTAACGAGCAACGCTTGCAAATCATTGAATTTTATTACCAAAATCAGTGTTCGGTTCGAAATGTGTTTCGCGCTTTACGTCCGATTTATGGTCTACATAATCGACCAAGTGAGCAAACAATTAATGCGATTGTGACCAAGTTTCGCACTCAGTTTACTTTATTGGACATTAAACCAACCACACGAATGCGTACAGTGCGTACAGAAGAGAATATTGCTGTCTCTTATACACATCTAGATGTGTATAAGAGACAGGTATATATATACATATATATACATATATATATATATTCTGTCTCTTATACACATCTAGATGTGTATAAGAGACAGGTATATATATACATATATATACATATATATATATATTCTGTCTCTTATACACATCTAGATGTGTATAAGAGACAGGAATGGGCCCTAGAAAAGTTGGCAGAAAATCCGCTTTTTTATCGACAAATTTTGTTCAGCGATGAGGCTCATTTCTGGTTGAATGGCTACGTAAATAAGCAAAATTGCCGCATTTGGGGTGAAGAGCAACCAGAAGCCGTTCAAGAACTGCCCATGCATCCCGAAAAATGCACTGTTTGGTGTGGTTTATACGCTGGTGGAATCATTGGACCGTATTTTTTCAAAGATGCCGTTGGACGCAACGTTACGGTGAATGGCGATCGCTATCGTTCGATGCTAACAAACTTTTTGTTGCCAAAAATGGAAGAACTGAACTTGGTTGACATGTGGTTTCAACAAGATGGCGCTACATGCCACACAGCTCGCGATTCTATGGCCATTTTGAGGGAAAACTTCGGAGAACAATTCATCTCAAGAAATGGACCCGTAAGTTGGCCACCAAGATCATGCGATTTAACGCCTTTAGACTATTTTTTGTGGGGCTACGTCAAGTCTAAAGTCTACAGAAATAAGCCAGCAACTATTCCAGCTTTGGAAGACAACATTTCCGAAGAAATTCGGGCTATTCCGGCCGAAATGCTCGAAAAAGTTGCCCAAAATTGGACTTTCCGAATGGACCACCTAAGACGCAGCCGCGGTCAACATTTAAATGAAATTATCTTCAAAAAGTAAATGTCATGAACCAATCTAACGTTTCAAATAAAGAACCGATGAGATTTTGCAAATTTTATGCGTTTTTTTTTTTAAAAAAGTTATCAAGCTCTTAAAAAATCACCCGGTATATATATATATATATATATTCTATATAATGGTATTCTTCCCGCTCTAATATAAGTATATATATATATAYATATATATATATATATTAAAGCGGGAAGATATCTACGGAACAGCTTTGCTTAAGAGACTATGAGTCTAAAACCGGTTTGGAACCAACGATTTTAGGGCGAATTTAATACGTAAGTGCATTTTGATATTCTATAGACCATTTGTCGGAATCGGCAACTATGGTGCTCTGAAAAGTATGTTCTTAGACACCTCTAAAAATATCTCTCCATGTATGAGCTCTTAAAAGTTAGAGCAGTAAGTTTCCTATAATGTAATATTTATGTAAATTATCACTTCAGCGAAATAATTACGCGCAAAAAAGTTATATGTATATTTTATTTCATATCACTTAGCATTTTCATAACTACCGTTATTATGTTTCGCTTCTTCAAATTATGTGCATAAGAGTATATCTGCTTTGGCTAGCACAATATTGCGATTGCTTTTAGTTGGTAACCCCAACAACTTATAAAATTGCATTTTCTTATCAGCGAGTTCAAAGGTTCAGTCAACGCCGCAGCTACCAGGCAACGAACAAAGTGGCTTGCTGCTTCCTATGCTTCGCGTATACAAACTGCAAAATGTAAGCAGCGCCGCAGTCGGAGGGATTCGGTCGGTTGAGTGGTCGCCGGCATGTGCGGGTCTCGCGGCTCAAGTTACAGGCTGCAGCTGTGGTTGCGACTGCGCCGTTTGTCGTGTTGCCTTTATGTAACAGTGTCCCCGTGTGCGGGCGCTGAACAGCACAACCAGCAATTGAAGGTTTAGTTAACTTTATGTTTTTTCCTTCGATATTTTCAATTTCTTTTGCACTTCTCTGGCAAACATTTTCCGCCTTTTCGACAGCGTTACGGCCAGTGCAGCGACTTCTTTTGTTTTCGGCTGGTTTTCTGTCACCGATACTGTGTTTTTGCCAGCAAATGTCAGCTAAACGATTTGTGCCTGTGTTTGCTTAGCATTTCTCAATTTCAACTTTCTTCTTTTCGTTAAGCTTTTCTTTTTTTACTTTTTCTTAATGGCATGTGTCAATATTGCAATTTAAACTTTTGTACAAATTTGTATTTTCTTGGCTTTTCCTCGGACTTTTCTTCTTCTGGTTATGACAATTATGGCGGACGATTTAATGGATTTCAATTTTCCGCGTCGTGATGTCAGCAAGTATAGCAGGTATAGTAAATAGTTGAGAAAGGCACAGCCAGCCTGAGAGGAAATGGTCCAGCTTTTGGTTGCCTGCATAACTCGCAGCTAAATTATATGTAGATCTTGAATAAATTACTGAGTGGTCAAGACATGAATTCGGTAAGCTTACAAATATTATGTGAGACTTCTCTGCTAGCGGTTATGTTACAATAATAAAAATAGGCATCGAAAAATAACTAAATCAGCAATACCTTGAATTTACTTCATTCGTTGGATATCCGAGCTTGCCGCTCTGATTTTGAACAAAAACAATTTATAATGATTACGTATATCAATTCTTAGACTAAATTATAGGAGTTTTTTGCTGTCCTCACAACGTATCATAAAGTATCGTAAAATCATAAAATCATAAGTTTTTATATGTTTTCGGATCGTTATAATTTATAACTTTATGAGACTATGTGAAAACCCTAATTGTATACGTAAATGACCGCGTTGAATACCGAATGATCTCTGACCATCCCACCGTGGGAGAAACGAGTGATTGAGCGACAATTTATTAATTACTTCAAAGTAAGTATGATATTTATTTTCATACCTTGCTACATCTTGCTTCAGAGTATAATATTTTTATTTACCTAACTGTTGTTTGGATTTCCTAAAAGTTTTCGAGATATTTATGGTATTAAGTATATATTATATTGGAAATTGTAGCTCTGTTTTGTATAAAAATCTCTTATAACAGATATTTTGTTTTCCATACATGCACTTCGTTCCGATTGTTCAGTATGTATGGCAACTATAAGCTTTAGTTGTGTTATCCGATATCAGCGGTTCCGAAAAATAAGCAGTTTTTCCTTATTCCGATATCTCAAAAATTGAGAAACTAATTCGCGTATATTCAGACGAACAGACAGACGTGCATGTCGAAATCGGCTCAGATCATCACGCTAATTATGTCTCCGTTTACTTTTGGATGTTGGAAACAGACCTAATCCTTATCCAATTTGGCGATTCGTTCTTTCGCGTACTGATACATAGTGTAGTAACAAAACCGTGCTCTTAGTCTACGATCTATATTTTAAGATAATAAAATACTAGATATGCTAGTAATTCATTTACGGTTTCAACGAATAATGAATACTGAATTTCAGCATTGCTCTTTTTAAATTGCATAAAGTAAGTAATTCTTCGGTTCAATTCGAAAATTTGTAAATAAGTAGAAAGAACGATAAGATGAGAAAAAAACAGAATTAAGCCACATCCAGATCACGTATTATATAGCTAAGTGAACAGTCAACTTAAAAGCTCAGATTATATCCCGCATAAAACATTATGCATATGAAAGCTGTACGCGTGATAAGTATCGCGTTTTCTCTCTCCGAACAACAAACATAGTCGTGCGACTACTTAACATGACTTGAAAAGGTCACTCACTGAAAGGAATTTCAGTCGCAATATCAGTTTGTCGCCGCCTATTTTACCAACCTCTAGACGGTTTTATGAAGTTTGATCATAACTGTGTCAAATAAAACAAACGAGAAGAGTACTGTAGAAAAATAAGTTATAATTTTACCAAAAGTTTTTTTTCCTTTTATATGCTAAAAACGCACTTATCGCACAAACTGTAGATATATATCCATAATTTGGTTATTTGGAAATGTTCAAATTTATCCTGAGCTGCTGAGACGTTTCAAAGGAGAAAATAATAAATTAATGAAATCGCCGATATCGGACAACTATAGCAAATAGCTGTCATACAAACTCAACGTTCGGATTTGTATGATGTGGTCTGGCTGCAATGGTGTAGTCGCGACCCAGATCCATGTCCTACTTTGTTTTTGACCTTTTGGCTGAGCTTTTCTGCTGACCTCTTTTTTCTTGACCTGCCATAGTTGCGGCAACTGTGGTATCTGTTATTAGCTGACCTATTTGGGGAGATTTCAGCGGGAAATTTTAACGTCCGCTGCAGTGCTATCCATTATTTGCAGATTGTTACACCGCATATGTACAAGTATTTGAAATTAATAACAGACATATCTATTTGCTCTAAAATTAAGTCCTACATGCATCTAAGTCATAAAAAAGTATATCAACTGAAAATTTAAATTTGCAATGGTCTTTTAAACTGTACCCTAAAAGTAAATACCAGACACTGTATTAGCATATTAAATGTACTAAAAGTCTGATGAAATAAGCCTCAGTTTCTAGGAAATTTAACTTATATGCCATTATATTCAATTATGAATTCTCCAGAAAATTCAAAATCGACGCTAAACTTCAGAATATAAGCCTCGGGTTGCCGATAGCAACTAGGTACCTAATGTGCCGCTTAAGTAAAGTGTTTACTTCCTCTGCAAGTCTAATTAATAAAAATAAAATAAAAAAATAAGATAAACATTAATTACGGTTGCACCGATGTTAAAATTCCATTCACATAAAAAAGAACTTGGTGTGTATGAGAGCCATATGCCATAGTTGTTCGATATCGGCGATTCCGAAAAATTACCAGCTTCTTGGAGATGACTAAATCGACTCAGCTCGTCCTACATTATATAGAGTGTATACATTTAATGGGATTTTTAATGTTTTTTTTTTGCTTCTGAGTGTGACAGACTTCGTGGCAATTTTAACATTCGCCGATCAGGGTATAATTACTTTACTGCCACTGAAAACAAACTTTAATGATGCAAAAAACAAAAGAAATATTAATATGAAATTATTATTTTGAAAACAGGTAACCATTGCGTCGACACATCGAAACCAGCTTCAGCTTACATAAGATTTAGAAGCATTTTTTCAACTTTATTTTTATCATGTCTAACCGAATTTCTTCCTTTCTATTAAATTAATTTTTTTACTCTCTTAATTTGTTTTACTTCTTTCGCCATCAGCAAAGTTCACTGCCCGCATGGCGATTTCGTGCGACTTTTGGTCGATTTCCTTTCAGTGGCTTGGTGGCTCGTTCTTAAGCTTTTGTATTTACAAAAAATACAATTTTGTTGTTGCTTTCACTACTTTGTCTATATTAAGTAACAGCATGGCATAATTAAAGGTGATAAAAACCAGTTTTACATAAATTACAGATTGGTGAGGCAAGAAAAGTATAATAGATTTTAGATTTTTCATAATTAGTAGCTCCGCGCCTTTCTCACACATACTACGAATCAGTTAGAAGAAATGAAAGAAATTTTTTTTAGCGGCGGAGTTAAAGCCAACAAGAGTTCTACACGGGTATACCAGAAGCATTATGTGGCAGATAATTTATTACCATTTGTAATTTATAATGTTTTTTTCTTTGAAAAAATTCTATACGCAGAAAGAATAAGAAAAAATGTATGTTCTTTAAAGAATGATGATTTCAACACAATGTAGGCCAAATGGCCGCCAGGGCTCCGTTTACATTTTTCCACCCCGTTAGGTCAATTTTCGATGAACTGGTGTTACATTTCGGCTGAAATTTTCATAACAGTGCACCGAATAATATTTTACAGCTCTTCGATCATTTGTTAAAATAACATGGAGGCATTAAATTTATTGATATTGGCGGTAATTTGAGTGTGTCATTTTTTGAAATTAACAAATCAGCACATGAAGCCATTAAGCCACAGATGTACCTCATTTGCGACAATGAGCTCTTACAATAGTCACGTGGATTTGACCAAAGTGGAACGCATCACGATGAGTAGGCAAACCTTACTCAACACACTGACAAAATTTGACACAACTGCGTAAACAAGCATTGACGCCACGAGCTGTCAAAATCACGTCATCTCTTTTGTTATAGGCTGTATGTGAGATAACAAATTTATTGCGAACTTTTCCTGGAAGAATTCATTGATATTGAAATTAAATTCCGCGGGTAAACGATTATTCAAAAAAATCTATTCTATTAAGTTAGTCTGTCAACCAGTTTGCTAACAGCAGCTGCTTAAGTCGGTACACCCCAGTAATACGTTGCGATTTTTACAATAGATACAAATTTCATACAAAGAATTTGTCTCAAATTTTATATTTCTCATAAAATTTCATGTGCGGAATCATTGCAAAGGTTGACAACAACAAAGGCCAACTAATGGGAATGGAGGTAAAAAAGCTATTCAGGGTTTGGTGCATCATAAATTTATTCTAAAAGCACAGACGGTCTAGCAGGACTTCTATTTCGTCGAAAACGCCCGAATTGTAAAAGAATAGTTAATGGATTTTACACTATGATAATGCACCTTGGCATGGACCCCCGATTGTGATCGACTTTAAAACCAAAAATGTATTGAATACCATCGATCAACCACCGTTTTTATCAGGTTTGGCTCTGTGCGATTTTTTCTTGTTCCCCAAACTAAAATTGCCGCCCCGTGGAACGCGTTTTCAGTCGAACGAAGAGATAAAACAGTGAACGCCAACCCAAAAAGTGCTTATGAAAGTTTTTCAAAGACTGGAAAAAAGTAATCATGAGTATATTACATCTATTGGGGATTACTTTGAAAGCGAACAAATAATTATTGATGACTAATAAAAATATATTTGCGTTTTATTTACAATTTCCGGGTACTTTTTGTCACGAATCGTACTACAAAAGAAAACTTAATAATAACTTTTGTTCCTATGTGGGTAATCGACTTAACATTTTTTTATTTGGCTGGTGATTATTGAAGCTTTTGAAAAACGATAACTTGGAATGCCGAAAAGAAGATTTGGATAGTGCAATGGTACCATATCTTTTGCTTGATTTCTATAGTGATATATTTCTAAATGATCGCCTGATTTCGCCGTTCGTACTATAGTAAATTTGATGTTTTTTCGAAAGCAAGCTTAAAACTTTTCAATTTATACGAAAGCCAGAAAGTATTAATTCTACATAGAAGGTGCCTTCCAAAGTCAATTTATTTTATTCCAAGTAGTCTCCTTCTGCTTCAACATAACTTTTTGCAGGGTCCAAAAGCATGTCGAATGAGTGTTTTAGCACGTTGGCCGGTATGGCCGCCAGTATGCCGGTGCAAGCCTTTTGAATGGCCACTGCGTCTGCATAACGCTTTTCTTTCATGGGCAAATGCATTTTCCCGAAAAGGAAGAAATCGCACGGTGCCATATCAGGTGAATACGGGGAGTGGTTAACGGTTAAAATGTGATTTTTGGTCAAATATACGGTCACAAGCGTCGATTGATGAGACGGCTTTACTTTTTACTTCGCGATATTCGGGCTTTCGTAAGCTTTCGTGTGCAATTCCACTTCTAGGAATTTCAATGATGATTTCGGCAGATTTTTGATGAATCGATACACATTTTCGATAGAATACCCGCTGATCACCTATTTTGATTGGGCCACATATTGATCGTCCTTTATGTCCTCACGACCATTTTGGAAACGTTGAAACCACTCGTGCATCCTGCTACGGGATAGGCAATCATCGCCATAAACTTGTTTCATCGATTAAACGTTTCGGTAAAAGTTTCACCAATTTTAAAGCAAAATTTAATGTTAACTCTGTGTTCGAAGCTAATTTTCGCACCGATAACACAAACATACTGACGCTTAAAACGCAATAACTTCACTTCCAAACGATGAAATGTCGTGAAATTCTCACACCGTCGACATATACATAGATGGCGCCACCATGGGGCGCAAGATTCAAAAAGTCCTGTTGACTTTGGAAAGAACCTTGTACATATGCTGGGGACTACTTTGAAGGCGACAAATAATTATTGGTGTATAATAAAAATTTTATATCGATGTGTTATTCGAAATTTATTTTAAAGATATTTGAATCCCCAATTGTCATTATTTAGCCTGGCGGTACAAGTGCTTCAGGTGGCCGACTTTTGGCGTATGGCGTGGGAATACAAGTGCATTAGTATACCAACTAAGTGAAATTCACCTACTGAAATACAACCTAATTATTTGGCAACCACTAACCAAATAAAATTGCACTTTTTGAATTCACCGCAGAAATTGGACTATGCAAATTTCACTTGAGCCAAAAGCTAAAACAGCAGTGATAATCGCTTTGTGCTCAAGATTGCAATTACTCGCACTTACACTTACTTAAAAACACTTACGGCTTCACTTCGCTGAAAAGTGCCCTTTTCTACCCGCCACGTGTGGGGGTGGGTGTGCATGTGAGCGCCGATGAATGTGTGCTTGTAGGTGGTGTTACCCGACAAAGTGTGAATGCGCAGCCAAAAGCGAGTGTCGTTTGAATGAAGAATAGCTGCGGGTGCACATGCGCAACTTAAGCAGCAAGAGATGCACATTTCTTTGCTCACATCACTTGCCTGCAGCAATTATTTGTCATATGTAGGGGCACGTAGTTACAACGTATATCGCCCACTCCCCTTCAAGCTCCCACCTTTCGGCGCACTTGACGACTTCCTCATTTCGCTTGTTAACACTTTTTGTAGGCGCTATTTTGCCTTGCAGCAGCCTTGTGCCATGCAAGACGCCCTCACTGTTGCTGTTGTTGTTGTCGCAAACAAATTTGTGGCAGTCATTAAGCTCTCGACATATTTAGCACGTCTTTGCAGAACCGCCGAAAGTACTTCACTAAACTCTTATAATAAGTATATATTTTCCTTAATACCGCTGAATTATGTATTTTATGTATTTTTGGTGAAATTTTTATTTTGCACTTCTTTCACAGGTTCACATTGAAATTAAGACATCGCGTAAAGCTATTGCACGACAGACTAACCATGGGTTCTGTAAGTAGTATAGGGTAAACTGCAGTTACAACCAGGCACTAAAAAATCTGGGTAGATCAAAGATCCTTGCTGTTCATATGTGTCTCAAATTTTTAATATTTTTTTTTTAAATATATAAGTAAGACGATATTTAATGCGGTGAATCGCAACACTTAAGCATACATTATGTTGAGAAATTTGATTTCGTCTCCAGCAATGTTTGACAAAATTTGCAAATTGTTAGGAAATCAGCAGGAAATCACGAAGTTTTTCGCTTCCAGTATTCAGTTTCAGTCTTTCATCGTCAAAAGCAAAATGTGGTTTTCGGCACTTGCTTTGCTCCTTTTTGCTTTGGGCGCCTTCAAAGCATTCCGCGCGTGTTTCTAAAAATAAAGTATTTTCTTGTATTAGATTATATAACATAGTCAGTGCGATGGTGTTGGCATCGTGCAATGCACGAAATTGTGATTTTTTAGGTGGCTAGATGGTTTCCATATTATTTATATTAATTTTTTTAAACATGCATGATATGAATTTTGCATAAATAATAAGACACCGGAATCAGATTTTTTTGATGTTAACAAAAATAAGTAAGGTTTTTCAAATATATGTATATGTATATCTAAACAGATTCGTTAAAATAATTTTAACAAGTGATCCATGTAGAGGTACTTTTTTCAATAGACTTTTTTGTTTTCAATAGACTTTATGTAGATGTTAGGACAAATTTTATTCATTTTATTCACAAATGTTACACTGTTATCAGTAAAACACACTCTCATATTTTCATTGAGATAATTCACATGTTTGCCGCTAGACAATATATTATACTACAGACCCTGTCAAGAAAGTATCGCATATTCTTCATTTAAATCTCCCGCTTATATGGAAGTCAGGTAAATGTTTTCCTAGGCTGGTAGAACTGTCTTTAATTATGATGCCAGAAATTAGCGCGATCTGTCAACCAGTGTATTTACAGCAGCTGTTTATGTCAGTCGACCTCAGTGAAGTTTGTCGAATTTTACAATGACCAAGAATATTGATCAACGTATTTGTGTTGAATTTTGTGTTGCGAACGAATTTTTGTGTGCCGATACATTGAAAACGTTGCAGGAGGCTTTTGCTCAATTTGTTCTATCAAAAGCACACACCTATGAGTGGTACAGAGCATTCAAGTAGGGTAGGGAAACCATCGAAAACATGTCTCGTTCTGTACGGTTTTCAAAGAGTGTGACCGATGATAACGTTGAAAAAGTGAAGGATATTGTTGGCGAAAATAGCCATGTGAGCTTAAGAGAGATTGCCCATAAATTGTAGTTGTCACACGAGAGCGTGCGTACGATTATGCATTTGGCATGCAACGCGTTGCTGCAAGACTTGTTCCGATAGAGGTGAATAGAGAAAAAAAATGTATTTCTCGAGGTAATCAGATTGAGCCTTTTTTCAATTTTTTTCTATTTTTTTATTGACAAATTAACCGCGATTTTAGCTAAAAATTACTTCCAAGTGCTGTAAAAAATAGACAAAAAATACATCTCCTTTAAAACGCATATCAATTTTTGGTTTCAGATGATCCGGTAACGAGTTGTAATGTTTTACTTTTTTCAAGGCCCTTCTGGAAATCCATCGTCACAGGCTTATTTATTAATATTTTTCATTGAACATTTTTTTTAATATACTTCAAAAGTTGTACAATAATATGTCATTAAATTTAATAAAAATTATATTACTCATGTCGCCGCAAAAAAAATACACAAACATATCCTTTTTTTTTTTTTGTTTTAAAATGTTTTGACGATTGGAAGAAGCATTGCCACATGTGCATATCGCTTCAAATAGATGTTACTTTGAAGGCGATAAAATAAAATGCACTACTTCGTCATTTTGGGCACCCAGTCATACCGTTGCCCGGAAAGGATTATCACTAAACTTCAATTATACATATATCTCACATATTGACGATATTTTCGGTAAAAAATTAACTACAAATGCTGGGGTTAAAGTATTCGATTTCTAGGCGCTTAAACACTTTTTTATAGTATTCATACTCTAACCCTTTATTCGTGTAAAGTTGTATTCCGTTATAATAATTCTTGATATGTACAATCAAAAGGGGTCCTATATTCCAGCATTGAAAAATTCATCAAACTACTTGGCCTACTCGGATCGAAAAGACACCAACAAGATTTATCATATTGTGTTAGACAGAAGAGACGTCTCAAGTGTTTTAGACGTGCGTACGCTCCGAGGTCGTAACACCAGGAGATGGTGAACCCAATTTTACAATCGTTGACGATGAAGCCGACATTCATGAAGAAGATGGAATAGCACTTACTTGTAATGTATTACCAGCCAAGCTATTCAAAAACGGTGGCGAAGAACAGAAAAGGAGCATGAATCAGCTTCTTTGTAGAATATGGTCGGACGAAAGTAAGCTCGGCGATTGGAATTTAAGTGTGTTCATACCAACCCACAATTAGGGAGACTCCATAATCTGCGCCAACTGCCATGGGTTACACCTCCTCAACATCAAGATTGAAAATTAATTGGCAAAAGCACGAAAAGGAGCTGCCTTTATGTCGATATGTCTGAATTTGATAACCTCGCAAAACTAACACGGCTCTATAAACTGACGCTGGGCAATACCCAAGCTGGGCAATACCCATGCAATTCAAGCTGCAGAGCTTAACCGAGCAAGTACACTCGTGGTCACGCAAAGCTTACCACTCAAACGTTTCAAGTTTTTGTGGTAAAGAAATTTTTTATTTAAAAATAAGTTAAAAACATGTTATTTACCAAAATTCTTAAAAACAAGTAAGGAAAAGTTTGGGTGTCACCGAACATTTTATACTCTCGCATCAAATACCGTATTTGTGTAAAGTTTTATTCCGCTATCATCATTGGTTCCTAATGGATATATTATACAGAGAAGGCATCAGATGGAATTCAAAATAGCGTTATATTGGAAGAAGGCGTGGTTGTGAACCGATTTAACCCATATTTTGCACATGTCATCAGGGTGTTAGGAAAATATTATGTACCGAATTTCATTGAAAGGTTGTGTACTTTGTGGTTGAGTACTTCCTGAGATATGGTTTTTGGTCCATAAGTGAGCGACGCCACGCCTATTTTTAATTTAAAAAAAAAGCCAGCGTGCAGCTTCCTTCTGCCATTTCTTCCGCAAAATTTTGTGTTTCTGACGTTTTTTGTTAGTCGGTTAACGCACTTTTAGTGATTTTCAACATAACCTTTGTATGGGAGATGGGCGTGGTTATTATCCGATTTCCGTTTTTGAACTGTATATGGAAATGCTTGAAGGAAACGACTGCATAGAGTTTGGTTTACATAGCTATAGTGGTTTCCGAGATATGTACAAAAAAAATTTGTGGGGGGGCGGACCACGCCCACTTTTCCAAAAAAATTACGTCCAAACATGCCACTCCCTAATGCGATCCTTTGTGCCAAATTTCACTTTAATATCTTTATTTATGGCTTAGTTATAACACTTTATAGGTTTTCGGTTTCGCCATTTTGTGGGCGTGGCAGTGGGCCGATTTTGTCCATCTTCGAACTTAACCTTCTTATGGAGCCACGAGTACGTGTACCAAGTTTCAGCATGATATCTCAATTTTTTCTCAAGTTACAGCTTGCACGGACGGACGGACAGACGGATTTCAACTCTAATCGTGACCCTGATCACTTTGGTATATATAACCTTATATCTGACTCTTTTAGTTTTAGGACTTACAAACAACCGTTATGTGAACAAAACTATAATTTTCTCATTAGCAACTTTGTTGCGAGAGTATAAAAGTCATTTGAAAGTTAAGGAGCTTTACGAAAGAGCTCGAAAGTGATATTTTTATACACTGAACAGGGTATATTAAGTTTTTCACGAAGTTTATAACACCCAGAAGGAAGCGTCGGAGACCCTATAAAGTATACTATATATATATAAATGATCAGTATGTTGAGCTGAGTCAATTTAGCCATGTCCATCTGTCTGTCTGTCCGTCCGTCCGTCTGTCTGTATATATACGAACTAATCCCTCAGTTTTTAAGATATCGTTTTGGCATAATCTCCGAAAAAATGTTTCATATCGGATTCCTATAGCATATAGCTTTCATACAAACTGAACACTTAGTTACTAACATAAATGCACCAGTGAAGGGTATTTAGCTTCGGTGCAACCGAAGTTCACGTTTTTTCTTGTTTATTTTAATTTTATTTTCACTATATTTGAAATTGATTTCTTATATTATTTTGTTTAATTGAAATACAGAGTTTTTGTCGCGGTACTACGTTAAAAATAATAAAATCGGCCGCCTTTGTATAAGCACAGAAAAGCTGGTTTGTGTTTTACTATTTAAACGCAATAAATTAAAAATTGTAATTATAATTAGATAATGTAATTTTGTTGACTTCTGCTTAATAAAAACTTAATAAAAATAAAAAGTTGAAGAAAATCCCGAATGAATCAAAACAACTGAATTAAAATTTAAGAAAATATAGTGGTAAGCTTTGCGTGGCCACGAGTGTACAATCTTCTATAAGAGTGTGCAGTTGCTGATGTATTTATTTTTAATTCAGTTTACTTTTTATACATGAATTCAGAACTGTTTTTATTGTTACTCTTACTTTGCGGTATAAAATTAACAAAAATAAGGTAAGTAGCTGCCAAAAAATGCAGTTGACCGATATAAGTGTTTAAAATGTTGCCAAATTAAAACCATAAAGCATTGTCTAATAATAAGTTAACCTATTTTCATAATTTGTATCTAACATCTCATTCGTTTATACTAGATTATAAAAATTTCCCTATGCTTCTTAATTTTTGATTTAATAAACAAGTATGCACTATACATATGTATGTATATATGTAACGTATGACTAAAGATTATAACACCGTCTTTTAATTGCTTCGATCATTACAACAACTTTGAATCTATCAACTGGTCAGGCAATTTTTCACACTTTTCTCCTCTCTTTTACTTTTATGTTGATGAACGGCTTAAATTGAATTGTCATTTATATTGAGTGGTGACAAATCGCATAAATTTTATGTAAACAATATGCAATTTATATTCGAATTGCCAAATACTTTTTTAAACCCAACCGGATCTTACTGCATTTTTCAATTTTTTTTTTTTATAGTATTTTTTTTTCTTCTGTAATTTCATTACTTTTCAGAGTGAATTCAGTTCTCTTCGCTGCTTAAGACGCTTGTGCAATTTTCGCCCACGCCACTTCCCACTTATGTATGTACACTTTTTACTCGGACACGCGTACAATAACGTGTTTGGTTTTTACCTAATTTTAATCGTCATTGCTTGTCACTGAGCGCAATTGATTTAGACGACAATATTTTCGAAAATGATTGACCTGAATACTAGGCTTTCAGACTCAATTGTTTAATAAATAAATAAACATTTGTGGAAATTGTGCACGAATAGGCTTAAATGAATTTGCAAAGCCTTTAAAATTGTTTATTTTACATTTGAATAAAGCACAAATTTACCGGAGTAAATAATTAGGTCTATGTTTGAGTGGAACCAAATGTTGCATACAACGGTCATAGTGAAAAGTAGTCTAATTTGTGACATCGGATAAATTTCTTCGTTAGAAATTCATTATTATTGAAATTATTTTTAGACAATGCTTTAGTCATATGATGTATAGACCACAAATCATCCGTACGAAAGCTTATTGTCCCATTTTGTTGTGTTTTTTCATCCGAAATCATTTTCTATGTTAGATTTGTGTGGGTGAACGTTCACAGCGGAGTCACCGAAAACAGCCAAAGAGCTTGCTAGAGAGAACACTCTTACCGCATTTTTATGTGACTGGAAGCGAGTTGGTGCAGGTTCTCCGCACTACTTGCATTTAGAAAAGTCAATCTCGACGCAATTGAATGCGGCCTTCTGCCAGACTAAGTTCGAAATATCTAGGTAGAGTGATCGATTTTTGATCCTAACTTAACCTGCTGAAACTCAAACCAGAGACAAAAGAGAAAACAAACAGTAGCCAAATTCAATCCCTTTTCGAGTTTTATAAGTACATTGATGGCTTCCATTAATCTGAACAACTTAAGATCGTGGTAGACCTTGATTTCAGGAAACATAACAGACCCTGCGGCTTTCGGATACTGAGCGAGGGAAATTTAATAGCTATATACTAATCCCTTTGGCTTTTCACTCCAAATCGCCAAACTCGAAATCAGCTTAAAAGCTAGACACATTTTGTCGGTAATACTTAAATCTTACTTTTATCAACTTGAATATAAAGTGGCATATTTTTCTAGGTATAGTACCGTGACTCCACAATAATTTGTCATGGATGCTTCATTCTCTTTATCACTATAGCAAGATATAAACAACAAATGCCCACAAATAGTATCAACATACCCTTTAAATGCAAAGAATTAAAATAACAAATTTTGATTCCCATGTATGAGCACATTAATAAATTATAGGAGAGTCAAGCAAATATACAATGTTGCTTGGATAATAGTTCTAGCCATTTGATCTATGACTAGGCGTCTGCTGCGGCTGCGCATTTATACATAGTATTGACCAAGATGACTTCTATGGCAATGCAATTTCTACGCAGCCAATTCCGAAGCTTCTTATCGCACGCTGGCCATCTATATGCCGGTGATAAATGTGCCCGCCAAGCGACTGTGAAACATTAATCTTCAGCTGGCGTTTGATCGTGTCACTAAATAAAATTGCCAACATTTGTTTGGCAACAAATCAGCAATAAAAATATTATAAAGAATTTTTCACAGATGCGCAAAAACAATGATGCTACTTATCACGAATTAATTGCTTGAACGAACGAAACGAGAGTGAAGAATTCGCAAAAAAACAAACTCTACACCAGCGACCATCTGCAATTAGCTGCGGTTGCTTCGTACCAAACGTGTTTTCTTCCACGAAATTCCAGCTTTTATCTGTGGGATAGAACAATACTGCCACTAATTGCGTGCTATTTGAATTCTCAGGCAGTCCATTTGCACTTCACAACAACGGCACCGACCACGTCAATGATGGAGTCATAAAATTTAACTGTAAACTGTCGGACGAGAACAAATTTTATCAATTCAATTGACTCTCGTTTAGAAATGTATACTAATGATTGCAGTTCAGCGATTTGAAAGAAGTTATCGCAGCGAACAAAAACAAATTTAAAGATTTGTTTGAATAGAAAACGGGTTATTTCATTAGATTGGGTTAGGCTAGTAGATATTAGATTAGATTAGATTAAGTCAATGACAGTCATAACTTTGATGTTGTAGATAGTTTCGTATAATTGGGAACCAGTCTAAGCGCCACCAACAATGTCAGCCTGGTGCTACTTCGGACTATTGAGAGTAAAGTCCTTTCTCGACGAAAAAAAAGCACTCTATAAGTCCCTCAGTATTCCCGTCCTGCTATATGGTAAAGAGGCTTGGACGATGACAATAACTGATGAGTCGACGTTGCGAGTTTTCGAGAGAAAAATCTGCGAAATATTTATGGTAATTTGCGATCTTCTATAAGAGTGTACAGCTACTGGCGTATGCCGATGACATTGATATCATTGGCCTCAACACCCGCGCCCTTAGTTCTGCTTTCTCCAGACTGGACAAGGAAGCAACACAAATGGGTCTGGCAGTAAACGAGGGAAAGACGAAATATCTCCTGTCATCAAACAAACAGTCGTCGCACTCGCGACTTGGCACTCACGTCACTGTTGACAGTCATAGCTTTGA
>NW_017537456.1:1196838-1199959 GCF_001853355.1 Bactrocera latifrons
ATTTGATTTGATTTGATTTGATTTGATTTGATTTGATTTGATTTGATTTGATTTGATTTGATTTGATTTGATTTGATTTGATTTGAGTCAATGAAGAGAAGAGTAAGGTCTAACTGCCAATGAACAAAACAAAATGACCGATAAGACCAACCGAACCAACAGGAATAAAATGAATGAATGGCTACGTTACAATAACTGTACTCATCATTTCAGCGCCGTAGCAGCATGGCAACGCTGCCTAAATAACGATGAGCACTCGCTTTTCTGTAGGAGCGCCATGTCTTTTAGTTTTCTTGCTTGTACAAGTCTCTTCAGTTTGCGCAAACGCTACAGCATACATTCAGTATGCAAATTAGCTAGATTTATAAAATCTGTAATCGTCGCTGGGCTTCGCCAACATTCACAATGCCAGTTGAGCATAATGTTTGGGCAAACTTGTGCTCTCTGAGCACATAGCTTTGCTTTTGTTTTCAGCTGCTTTTGATTTCTTTGCTTTTGGTAATCGCAGCACCCAACTCCGTCCGCCCCATAATCGTGGCTGTTGGCTGTTAGGGTTGCGCGTAGTCGTGTTGGTGCGCCAGCCTCATCTTCGCTGTAGCGACGCATCGTCATCTCAACAGCCAACTAACAATACTGCCCCGCACTGGTCGCTTATGCCGCCATCGTCCAATTGTTATTATGGCTTAAATCGCTGCATGTTGTTGTGTTTGTGCGCTTTGAACTTTTGTTGGTTTTGCGTATTTTTTCATCACTCACTTCTTTTCATCTTCGTTTTTGTGTCGCTGAAGAAGCGCCGATTCGACAACAAGGCGGTAAGTACTACTAAAGTTCGTCGGCACATTTGCCAAATGAAACATTCAAATGTTGGTAACGATCGTGTGAAGACGTCTTCACTGTCCGCGGCTACGGTTTTGTGTAAAATCTTTTGGGAAAATCTATTCAACTCAAACGACTTCCTCAACTGAGGGTGTCTACTATAAAGTGGTTGGTTAGCTAAAAATTTGAGTTTTTCGAAACAACTTGAAACTGTTTATGAAAAAATAAAGCAAATATTTCAAAATAAACTGTGCTATAAATAAAAACATGATTATATAAAAACAATGTTTATTCAAAATTATAAGTGTGCTGTGGAAACTTTAAAATCATATTGTTGGTATTTTATAAAAAAGATAAAGAGAATGATGCTACAGAAAGCTACATTTTAAAGGCCTAAAACCCGTAATAAAGCGCATGGTGGAAACTGAGTCCTTTAATAAAAGTTAAATTAATATTTTGTGTTCTCTTAGAACAAAACAATAGCGAAGAAACACATTACAACTCATGCAATACGCTTGAAGGCGTAAAAAGGATGCTCGCAGCTTCTGAAAAACATACAAACAAGCACAAAATGCTTGGAAAAATTAATTTGTGTTATTCGTTTTTGCGGTCGTGTTAGATAAATATTTATGTTAACTAATGTTAAAGCAAAAAATCTAAATTTCATTTTACTAAAATTGAAATAAATAATATTATGCACATATAAAATAAAAACAAATAAAATAAATTTTGCCAATAAATTTATTTATATAAAAATATGTTAAATAAGAACTGGTCACTAAAAATGAACATTAAAATTTTTACCCGCAATTTTAAATAAATAAATGCATAGAAATTTAAAGTAATAAAATAAAAATTTCAATAAAAGTTTTCGGACCGAAAGTTAGACAAATGGAAAAAACTTGCAACTATATAATTTATATAAGATTAAGCTGAAAACAAATAAATGAAAACATTAAAATTATTAAAACCAAAGCTTCCAAATAAATATAAAATACTTAGATTGAAAGATTACAGTTAAATATAATATTTAAAAAAAATTATTTTGACCAAATTTATAGGAGTTCAAAAGACCGACATATTTCCGAAATAATCAATCACTGTTTTCAATGAAAAAAGTTGAGATTTATTTCAAATGTAGAAATGTATATTTTCAAACAATTTCTAAAGAGTTTTTTATTATGAAAATTAGTCGGAACTTTTAGGTTTTTCGTTTATAAATTATATCCAAAAAACACTTCAAGTTTGTTAAGGATTAGATTATTGTAAATAAAGTTTGTATTTGTATTTGATTTATTTTCCAATAAGCATTGAAAAGATAATTTTAATACATTTATCAAATTAAAGAACTTTTTAATTTTAATTTTTTTTTTTCAAATTTAGGAACTAATTATTTTGTATAAAAATACGATACAAATAAGGCTTTTGTCGGGTTTCTATGATGATTTCATAATTTCTTTTATA
This sequence comes from Bactrocera latifrons, assembly GCF_001853355.1. Classification (NCBI taxonomy): domain Eukaryota; kingdom Metazoa; phylum Arthropoda; class Insecta; order Diptera; family Tephritidae; genus Bactrocera; species Bactrocera latifrons. Next base: position 1,199,119 of record NW_017537456.1, read on the forward strand.
TCTTTTTTAGCAAATAATTCCATAAAGTTTGGGAAAAGATATGGATATTTTTTTTAAATTTTGACGCATAAGCGAAATTTATTAAATTTTTTTTGGTTGCGTTTTGATATTGTTTTGGATTGTTTACTTTAAATTTATAATTGTATTAATTTTGATACCGTTTAGGATTTTTTGTTTTAAATTTATAATTTTTTGTTGTTTTTAATTTTAAAAATTTTTTTTACTATTTGATTGCTGTGTTCATTTAAAAAAAATCATAAAAAAATGAAAGAAAATTATATAATTACCAACAAATAAAAAAAATATTATTTTTTTAATTTTTTATGTTTTTTTTTAATTTTTTAGACATTTTTTTTTTTGTGAATAATGCTTTTTTTTTAATTTTGATACGGTTTGGGTTTGTGTATTTTAAATTTACACAACTTTTTTTTTTATTACGCTCAGGCTAAAATTGATACATAAAATTTGGAACAGAATTTGGGTAAAATCAAATTAGAAAATAAGTTTTAAACTTAGAAAATATAAAAAAGCAAAAAAAAATTTTTTTTAATACCGTTTTGATAACCATTTGGTATCGAAATTATTGTTTTTTATTGAAATATAATTTTAAAATATAAAATATCGTAAATTAAAATTTTTATTAAAAAACGAAAATGAATTGATTTGAATTTATGAATTGAAAACACATTTTTGTCTTATTTTTGTTAAAACGTTAAATAAACTTGATAAAAAAGAAATATATAGACGTTAAACGCTTTCTTAAATGTTAATGATATATTTCAAAAATATTTTAAAGGCAGAATTCGAACATTGATTTTACAAAAAAATAAAAAAATTATAT
>NW_017537456.1:1199993-1213659 GCF_001853355.1 Bactrocera latifrons
TTAACTTTCTTAAGTACTGCATTTTCAACTACTGATTTTCTTTTTTTTTTTTTATTACACTGTATAAAAGTTTCAACAATAAAACATATTCAAATAAATATATTTTCTCATTAGCAAGAACATTAAAGTAAGTTTTATTTTTGAAACCACGTGAAAAATATGGACATTTCAGTAATGCTATTAAACTGTAACTAATTATTTCATATTAGCCTTAGTGGCGGCTAGAAATAACATAATAACACCAACTTTTTATGAAGAGAAAACTCTATACATAATATTAACTTAAACAATTAAAACAACCAAGCAAATAAAAACTACTCCTTCATATTTACATTACAACGTAATTAAGGGCGTCAAGAATATAACCAACTTTAATAGTTAACAAAGTAGCGAAGTGGCATGAAACAAGCTTTCAAATAGCAAAAGGCTAAAAGTGGCAAAAAAAGCTAATAAAAATCATAATAAAAACCAATGAGAACGCTAAAAACATAAAAACCAACAAAATAAGTGTACAACATACATAAACATTTATTCGAGTACCGAACATGAAATGAGCCACAGCGGCAGACAATGTGAGGCAAACGTGCCACACTCGCCGCGCAGGCGCTTTGCACCTAACAAATAATCTGTTTAACTTGGCGGTTTTCCCTTAAATTTTTTTATACGATTTATTTTTGTTTTTGTCTTTCGCCGATTTGTTGTTGTTGCTGTTATTATTATTTATTTAGTTGTTTTCGCTTTTGCTTTTGCATTGAACATTTGCTGAGTGAAAATGAAAAGGCAACTTGTGCCTTATTCTGTGATTATATCAAATTCACAGCGCAATAACGGCAACAGCAAAGATTAGCGCACGACCAACACACACACACACACACATTTTCATAGCTACATATAGCCATACTTATATAAGGAAAAATAACTTTAGAAAAATATCACACCGAGAAAGAGTGTAACTTTAACTAAATCAAAGAAATCGAGTGCAAGAAGATTCAAAACAATAACAAACAACAATAATAACACCAGCGGCATACATCAAGCCAGCAGTGACAGAAATGCGACCTTTTAAAGGTGAGTCCAAGGCGACCTTTATCATTACATACACTGTTAGATATATATTTATAGTAAGCCACAAAATATATTTATGCACTGTGACCTCTGTGTACCTTAAGTTTTAACTGCTACACTAACTGCTCAAAATATTTGTAGAAAAATATTAAACGTTTGTAATTGCTAAGAGTTTGACGCCCGATACTTCGTATTATCATAGAGTGGTAACCAGCTCTTAGAAATATTTAAGCTTCATTTTCTTGCACACTAGTTTAATAATAAAGTTGGTATCACTAACTTAATTAGATTTTATATAATTTAAAAAGCATTTACGCGTATACTGTCAAACATATCGAGGAATCGATATCATTTAAGCTGACATTTATTTTGCAAGATGTGTTAAAAAAATTGTAAAATTTTCTGCATTTTATTTCGAAATTATTTTTTCTATCTTACATTAGAAAAATCTGAGGACATGAGACAAAATAACATATATAATAGGTGATAAAAAAGTAATCACCTTCAGATGTAATACACTTATTTTCATAAACCCTTTTTGAACGACCTTCAGCGAACTTCGATCGACTGAAAACATGTTCCACGGGGTTCATTTCATTTGTGGCTTTAAATTCGGTCACAATCGCGGCTCGATGGTATGATGCATTATCATCGTGTAAAATCCATCAATTTTTATTCCACAATTCCGGCCGTTCTGATGGAAGTTCTCACACACCCCTCAAAATACGATCAACTAGAACTCCTTATTGACCGTCTGCTCCTCCGAAAACTCAAAAACAAAAAAAAAAAATTAGCATATCTTACATTTTTGAACGGCCTCGGTGTGTTTCTTTTATATCGGCTTGTTTTTTCCCCTCCATTCTTTGTCTTATGTCGATGTCAAGATCACAAACGCATGTCGCATTGACGGTTACGAGTATAATGCTCTCCAGGAATAAGGGATCGGAAGTCGCACGATCAAACCTGTCAAAAGAGACCCGTTTACGCTTTCTTTTTGAAGAAAATTCAGTTTTATCCTGATGAGTCAAGCAAGAACGGGTTTTATACCGAAAATCCAACAAAATCTTTGTATTGTGGCGTGAGATCTTAACGAATTTCATTTTTTTAATATTTTCATCAAATGAAGAGGTTGAAGAGCGTTCAAAATAAGGCATGTCTTCATCGATTTCGCGACTGTCTTTATGTTTTTTGTTAAAACTGAGTCGCCCTAAGACTTTTCCTATATTCGCAACGATTCTGTACACGAAATTTAGTTAGGAATACAAAACTTGAGACAAATTGTAAACAGAGAGGTAAAATATTTGCTTTATTTCATTAAAACGCCTCTTATGAGCATGTATTTTATAGTTTTCTAGTTTATATTTTTTTTAAAAGAACAAAACGTAATCTGCCATCATGTACCGATCTCATCAACTATGATACAGTTCGTTCATAACTTTTAGTTCTTAGTGGTGCAGCTCTAATGTTCCTTACCATAGATCTTCGCTTATCCGCACATCTTTTCAGATGGTTGCGGAGATAATTTATAATGATTCCCGTACTTGCTCGTAAAGTCAATAAGTTTGTAGTCATACTTTACTTAATTTCTTCATTATTGGGTGCTTTATATTTGCCAAGGAAGTTATCGGCTAGCGACACTAAACTTCTCGAAGCTTCATTTTCTGGAATAGTCAAAACTTTGCTAATCAAGCTTAATTTTATCACTTATCACATCCCAGGGTTCATTTTGAAAACATAACTTTGACGTAGATATTTCAAACACGACTTCCACTGGTAGAAACTCCATGACTTTCGAAATCAAAAAGAAATTTTCATTGAGTAAGAGAGTACATGTTTTAGACAGCTCGTCTAAATATTGTATCTCCACGCTTGATATATTAAAACTATAAGACCCTATAAAGTGTATACATATACATATAAATGTCTCTCTGTCTGTATACATACGAACTAGTCCCTCAGTTTTTAAGATATCGTTTTGAAATTTTGCGTCATTTTCTCTACAACAAGCAGCTCATTTGTCGGAATTGCCAATATCGGACCACTATAACATATAGCTGCCATACAATCTGAGAGATCGGAATGAAGTTCTTGTATGGAAAACTTTCACATTTCACAATGTATTTTCACAAAACTTGGCACAGGCTATTTTCTAAAGCAACAATGTAATATCCGAAGAAATTGTTCAGATCGGTTGACGATAGCATATACCTGCCATACAAACTGAACGATCGCAATGAAGTTCTTGTATGGAAAACTTTCACATTTGACGTGGTATCTTCACGAAATTTGGCATGGATTACTGCTTAAGGTAACAATATAATCTTATTTTCTTGCTTTCGTATAATTTCGGTAAAATGACGAAAAAGACCGGAAAAATAAATTTACTTCTTAGAAGCTTATAATTGATCAAAGTATAAGATAGGCAAGAATGAAAAAAACAAGAACACATTCAATAGTTTCATGAATGAATTCTCAATCTGAGCACTCTAAACCATCAAAATCTGCTTAAATCCAAGACATAAAAAAAATTAAATTGAATTATTTTCATCTTTCAATTTATATTTGCCTTAACAGAATGTAGATGAAAACTGTAATTAGGTATATGATAAAACTAGATTTGGAAGAGGCGCAGAATTTGTCATTTGCCTAAGAAGGTAAATTCTCCCTCGCTAGCACTGCTCGAAAGAAATTAATATCATAAGGAAAATATGTGGAAACAACTTTCTTAATTCCTCCCAATTCCACATAATTTGGCGGTGCACTGTTAGCACTAACAACAACAATATTTGATGCTTAACAGGCATTAAATAGCAGTAACAGTTGTAAATAGCAATGCTTAACCCGTCAAAGCGACAAAACCAGCTCTGCAAGTTTGTGACTTTGTCGCCTTCAACACCGCCTTGTAGTTGTTATTGTTGTTATTAAAAAATTTGCAGCGAATTGAAAATTTTGAAAGGTTACGACGCCACTCTGTTGGCGACTGTATGCTGCAACAAATGCAGCAGCAAAAACAAACCTACTAACAATAAAATAAGAAATAGAAATGAGCATATCCTCAATGCGCTTGCGAGCGAAAAACCCGCTTAAAACAAAAAGCAAAGTTTGGCAAATGAAGCAGCAAACAAAGCAACGAACGCCAGCAGCAGCAACAGTTAAACAACTGTAAACATTTATGACACTAACATGCATACACACGCTCACACTTGTTGGCGCATCAAGCAGCTGATCAAGCAGCCAGACCCGTTTGCCGACAAACACACAGCGTTGCGCTTGCACTTGCTCGCCACCGTGCATTCTAATTGTTGCGTTATTCATAGCTGTTGGCAATGTACCATCGCGAACAAACTGACGCTGCACAGTTATGCGTGTACATGTGCTTACACATACTCATACAGAAATTGTCTGATTATTGCTTTATGGCACATTAGAAACCTTGCAGCGTCTGCGTGATCTTATTTTCTGCTGTCCAATCACATACCATCACATCTCGTCTTTCGTTGAACTTAATTGCACAAATATGGACATATAGTACATATGTTCATTTAAAATAAATCTGCAACCAATTCGTGGTGAATGTGTATACCTCAAAGCATTTGAAGCAGCAAATTCATTTAAGTCATAAAATTCTGCATTTTACTACAATCCAACCATAAAATTTATTTGTTTAGATAACATTTATGGTCATGTATCGAAATTGCGTAAGTGCTCTTGAGCGCATGCGCACTATTTGAGATCTTTTAGTCGTATTTGATATTGGTTCTGATCATAGGCTGGCTGAAATGTTCGTTTTGTTAAAAAAAAAAAGTAATATTAAAATTTAATTTTCAGCATAAAATCCACAGAGCTTGGAATTTCTAGTTTTCCATAATACGATCGTTTTTTAGGTTTCAAAATGGCCATAAACTCTGTAGCTATTTCTTCATTGCCGCTTTTGAAATCTGAGAACAGCTAAAATCGACTGGAAACTTGAAAATATAGGAGATGTTGAATATGTGCCTGGCTTTATTGCTTTCCTTATATTCATAAACCCTAGTCATCCCAAATGATTTTGAATATTTTTCTTACTTCTACCTCTTTCGGACGTGTTCTTAGTTGACCTTTTGGCTTTACGAAATTTAACAAAAACAATTCCGATTTACTCAACTTTTTTTATAGCATGATTCCTCAAACCACTTTTTGGTGTTAACAACAGTTATCAATGTTTTTTAAAGAATTTGTTTAAGTGCCAAGCCTAGCATCCCTCAGAAGGCCAAATTTCAGAAACTAATTGCTACACAGCTGTAGAATTTGAGAATTTGAATTTGAGGACTGGGTGTTATTACAACACATATGAATTCACTTTTCCGCGCTCATGGAAAAATACAATTTTTTTGTTCTGAATGATAATTTATTTATAGAAAAATTATGGTCAGATGCTGAAAATGCTGTTTAATAAATCCATCGAATCCTGGTCCGGACTTTCTTGTATCAGTTTTTTCTAGCATAATTGATTGTTAATATGAATACTGAATATTTTTCCAATCCTCGATACACTTTTCACCAGCATTTTATGGCATGGCCTTCGACTCCTGCAGTAAATTTCGTTTTATCTCTTCTTTGTGAAAAAAGCAGCAAACATGTTGCAACTAAAAGACTATTTTCGCCGGCACCAATGGTAATATGGCGTAAATCATAAACCTGTAAAATGAGTAAAAGAAGAAGAGAGATGGTATACTATTATGCAATGGAGCGCCCATTCAACAAATGTTGCAAACCTTTGTGAACATTTGGTATAAGGATGTACAAAAAATATAAAATTTGTGTCATTATGACAGGTTTTTCATATAATTAAAACAAAATGCTTTAAATTCTTTCCCCTCTCGTATTTCTATATATTTTTCGAAGTTGCAGTTTTTGTCTTTTTAGTGACAGCATATTCTCAGCCATTATCATTTCTTGGAAATATTTAGTTTCCGCAGTCATAGAGAGTAGCATAGAGAGAAATTAAAAGGCGTTAAGCGGTAATAGAAATTCGTCCCTATCCAAGATCCTTCACATCATGCAACATTTAAATTTGTTTCTGCAGACATTACTTTTAACAGATTTATGAGATATTCAATTTTACTATAAACTGACGCCGAGCTTCCGTCAAATTAGCAGTCTTTTAAAAAAAGTTTGAATAGTGATTATGCCGCTATCACAAAAGCAACAAGAAAACACAATACTCTATTTTATTCCAAAATAACGGCTCATCTCTAGCTTTTTTTTATCATCTTGAAGGAAGCTAGTTGCGGAATTCCAATATGTAGATTAGAGCTGGTTGAGGGGCCAAAAAACAGAAAAATTTCATATGCGAGAAATATTGTTGTCTAAAAATAGTTTCGAGAGTATGATTTTAAGGCGAAGTTTTTTAGAGATTATAAAAACTTTTTCGTTAGTTGTTGAGATATTCGAATGAAATTTAATGCGAATTTTCATTTAATTAATTATTTGTCCAAATCGGTCAACTATACCGCGTATCCCCTTTACAAGCGATTATTCAGATTTTCAACTTCTCCTTAAAAATCGATGGTTCGAAACGGGGTTTGACCCATAGTCTGTTAGGCAAATTTGTTCAGCATGATCCATAGAACATTTCTCACATATGCGATTTTATAGATACCTTGACTAAATCGGAATATAATGTAATATGATGAAGCAGCTATTTGCGCGTTAGGCGTTATATTCGCTAATCCGATATATTCATGTTTTGTAAACAAATTCCAAACACATTTTTCCACTAATCTCCTCAAAAGCCAAATAAAAACTCTTATATAGATACGTATATACTCGAATATGCAATTCTATATTTGCCTATGATTTAGTGCCATGTATTTTGTTTGCTAAGACTCACATTACTCAAATAATCTCTTACTCGTTTAACTCCTGATTATTCGCAATTACTTACTATTTTTTACTACGTTTTGCTTATTTTAATTTTAAGCTGAAATTTATTACTTTTTTGAAAAAGTAAGTGCTTACACATATTATACAAATCGTCAGTGTTTGATTATTGTTATTGATATTATTCGGTAAATTTAACGAATGAAAATTTAAATTAAAGCTTCTCGTTTACGACAGAAGATCCAAACTACATATTTTTATACTTTTTAGAAAAATCGTAAAATAAAAATAAAAAAATATAAAAAAAAAATTAAAAAAATATTTTCGTAATAAAAATTTGGGGTTTCTTATTGAACCATTTTTGTTAAAAAAGTAACTGACTGAGTTGTTACTGAGTACAATATCAATTTCTTTGACTTCAGTTGTTTTTTTTTTTTTTTTCGTTCACCTCAATATTACTAAGAGCTAACTGAATCTATATCAGTATACTAATAATACTAGATTACATCCATATTTCATATTTCTCTTTTTAATTACACATCTAACTAACCGTTTATCTGCCTAAACTGAACCATTTTGAACACTTCGGTGTTGTTTGAGTGGCCTAATTAAACTTAATACCAATTAAACGACACCGCTTTAAAAAATACGCAAAGCAAATAGCATCGAGTTTGTTACTTAAGTCTTTTGTGTCGCCTTCAGCAACTAACGAGAGCAGCCAGCTTTCAATCCAATATGAAATTTTGGGAATTGTGAATGGGCCGTAGCGGCCTTGAACTCTGTGCATCGTAGCAGTGCACGCACACACATACGCGTCACTTTGTTTGTGTGTAGGTGAACTGCTTGGCGGCGGTAAGATCGCAAAACCACGTGCCACAGTTGCAAAACCACAATCTGCCAATCAACAGCAGCCAACAGCCACCGTCACCGCCACTATCGGCAGCAAAAGCTGGCAGTGATGCTGGCGCGCGGCGGTTACGGCATTCGCCGCCATTGCCGACAATTATTGCTTGCAACATGAGACCCCGCAATGCCAACAGACAGAAAATAATGCGCAGTTTAAGCAGAGGTCGCCGTCGCCGCGCCGCCAGCAAATAAATGCTCACCAAAACCGCGGCAATAAAAGATTATGAACTTAAAATTGTGCTTAATGATAGGCAAGCGGCAAATGCGGTTGGTGTGGCGCTCTTGGCGACACAGAAAACTTAACACAATCATTACGCTGCAACAGTAAAAAATTGCCATTGCCCGTGCATGTGTTTATGCGCGTGAGGCTATTTTTGTTTCACCTACAACTTGTTTAAGTGGTTAGCTAAAGCTCCTCACAACTTCTTGAACACTCTCCGATTTTATGGAATTTTTATGAATTTTCGGTGGAAACTCTGGCCAAACATTAATTTAATCAACGCAACTAATAATTATGAAGAAAAGAAGCTAAGTGCTTTATGCAAATATGCTCAATTATGCAAAAGCGTGAATAAATTAAGTTATTTTGGGAAACTTGCGCCGAGGAAAATTTTAATTTGTGGGAAAAGTGTGTGGATTGCATAAAGAAATCGCGTTGAAGGGAAATATTTATTTCGCAACGTGCAGATAAGTACTTGAATGAATTCATTTTCGGCGTTAAGCAATAAAAAATAATAATGTAAATTTTATACACATAATACTGCCATAAAGCAGTGATTGCTAAATAATATTTTACTGATTTTTCGAAAATATTCAAGATTTTGCTCAAGCACGCGAGGTTTTCGCAAAAGCTTTATACATTCCAATTTTTATTTTAAAACAAATATTTTTTGTATGAAGCCCAAACTCATGAAAGGTAAATTATTTAAACTCAATGCTTATGAAAAAAATTATTTAAAAAAAATGATAATCTCACCTCGTTATTTAGCGCATCGTAATATTCTTTCTGACATTACCATAAATAATAAAGCTAATAAGATTAGAATTTTCTTAAATATTTTATGTAACATAATATGACATTCAAAAAACTCCAATGACTCATATTTAATGAGTTACAACTTCACCGTGATTTACATAGTCATCTCTTTAGGTTGTGGACCCGAGTACTGTCAATCGATATAGTTATAAAACATATACATATGTGGTCACTCTGATGATCATTCATTAACTGTCGCCTTTCATTGCTGTCATTGGCTTTCCCGCATTCACATGTCTTCTGTTGAGCAGCAGAGTGCCGTTATATAAGCTCTATTACCTGCTCTATTATGTTAGAACCTTTTATGCTTATCGTCGGGTCTTCGATGTGGTCCTGTATCGCAGTATAATCCATCCACTGTGCGATAGCTGTGACCCCGGTAGTAGCCTGAGCTCAGCCTTACCCTTTTTCAACAATTGTCAATTAAACAATTCAATCAAATTAGATAGTGCCATGTTAGTAAACTTTCAGAGCCCTTTTTGCAATTCATGCCATGTATGCATACCTGCTTGTTGAGCTGGAGAGGGATTGACTGCACCGAGACTCAGCTAAATTTAAAACATTTTTTTCACTTAAGACAAATGTAAATTCCCTCTTTCCCGGAGTCTAATTGCAGGTCAATGTCTGTTCTAACTAGTTCACCTACTTCACAGTTGCCAGAAATATCTATGCCTATCAATGTCCTGAGTTCTTGCAGTTTTATTGTGAAATGGGATATTAGATGCATTAATAGATCAATTCATTATTTTATTATCAAGAAATTAAATTGCATTTAAAACCTTTCCAAAACGATCTACGAAACTTGGCTATGAAACTATTCCTTTATGTTACAGGGAGAACTACCGCAATTGAAAAAAATTTCTTTAATAGCAACAAAAACATTTAGCAGACGATATGTATCAGCCTCCCAAAAATCTGGCCTCACATAAACGTGAATAGCGTCAGTCGCATTCATTGCATTTTATTATTTGCAAATTTGTTGCAACGCCGCAGATAAAAATCAGCGTAAAAATGCCGGAGCAAAGCAAATGCGAACAAAATGGAAAGAATAACACTGGAGATGAAAATCGGCAGAATCATATAACTATAGCGCAAGCAAAGCTGGGCGCTTTGAAGACCCAGAAGAACGCCAACAATGCCGCAACGCAACTTGCGGCGGAAATTCCGGCTGCGCATATTTTGTTTATTGTGGCTGCGTCGCGGCAACAAAGCGCAGAAACAAAAACAACAATGCGAACCACAAGGCAAACAGCCTTTATGCCGGTCGCCATTACTGAGCTGGCTCACGCCTGAAAATTGCAAATCCACCCAGCTATGCTGCGCCAACGTTTGTAGAATATTTTTACATTGTTGTTGTTATTATTTTTATGGCGTAGAATCTATTTACCCATTTTTATGCTGCGGCTCAATGTTGCTGCCATGCCACGGCGCGCAATTTGTTGTTGCTGCCGGATGAGAATGCGGTTATAACACAGCGTCATCAAGCGAGTTCACACACGTTCACTTCAACGTATTTGAATATACTTTTTGTTGTTGTTGTGTTTATTTGAGCAATTTCGGCAATTTGATTGCTTTTTCATATGTTATTATTGTTTTTGTTGCTGTTTTTGTTTGCAAATCGTAGCGGCATTTGCGTAAAATTTGGCGCTTTCTTGTTGTTGTTGTTTACACATTGTAATCGCTGTGCCGCTTTATGCACAACTACACTTTTGTGGCAACTGACGCCTCTGGTGTCAAGTCGGGTTCGTTGCTTAAGTCTTTTGTGTAGTCGAATAAAGCGGCATTGAATCGCATCGAAGACAGACAAATTAGCAAAGAGTCGCTTCGCGTTGCCGAACTCTTTGTTTGAATATTGTGTAGTGAATTAAAATCCCTAATGAGTATTGATAATTAAGTTTATTGAAAGAAGAAAATTTATACGATAATTGCCTGTTGTCGGTGCTTATAAAACGGCGAAGTAAATTTGAGTTGTTTGTTTTGAAACTCAAGCCAAATAATTAAAAATTTCAACACACATTCATGTAAAATAAATCTTATAAAATATTGGACACTTCTTCTGATCATATAGTGTTAGTATATATTATCTCATACTTACAAACAAAAGCCGAGTTTCCTATATAGTAACATTCCGTGCTCTTACATAGAAGGCACTAAAGCAACGGGGTTTTCAATAGAGACGCTACAAAAATACACTGATAGGGACAGCAAAAGACGCCAGATTTTTCCCCGCTTTTTTGACCTTTCTCTTCAGTAAAGTTTGCAACTTCGTCATGGAAAGATATACGATTCAACAACGAGTCGAAATTTTTTTAATTTATTTCCGAAATTCAGAGTCAATGGCCTCAACTTTAAGGCCTCTACGCCCAATTTACGGTCGTCATAATCGCCCTGTCAGATCAACAATTGAGCGCCTAAAGGAAAAATAATGTCGAAAATTCAAAACGATTCGTGCAGTAGCCTTGAAGTTGTGGGAAAACGCTTTAATGTTCCAACTCAATTTAGACAATACATTCTAGAGTTATTATGCATTCATTCATTCACTCAAGATGAAATAAATGGAAAAAAATTATAAGGAGTGATCCAAGTAGTAGTACTTTCTTCATGTTTTCAGTTCTTCAGTTGTTTCAAGCTGAAATGTTATTATTGTTCACTACTGTTTGGCATTTCAACACGAAAAGACTTGATTGACCACCAATATCGTGTGATATCGCACGCTTAGGCTTTTTTCTGTGGAAATATGTAATTGTGAGCCTAAAAAAATAACATTGCGCGTCTATTCGAATGAAAAAAGTTACTCACCTTTAAATAAATGGATCCAGCGCAGACACCTCTGCGCATGTGTATTAAACGATTGAAAATAGGTCACTCAGCAGCGAATAGGCACATGCACTCATCGACCTACTAGCAATCTAGGAATTTTCTCACAACTCATTAAACAAACTAAAGCAAAGGCGTATTGTATTAAACTCAAAACAAAAACAACAGGTGAAAACACATACCCAACAATTGAATAAGAAAACAAAGAGAAATTGCAAACCTTGTGAGTGGAATTGCAAAAGCGCAAAGAAAGGCACGCACCCACACGGATATGACACAGAGTATTACCTGCGTCTGCCACAAGCGATGCGTAAAAACGGCAATTAGCTTTTTTTCTACCAACGAAATCGGCATGTGAACATCGCGGCTGCAACACTTGGCTGAAATCGAATCACCTACAAGACAACGCGAGTAAATAAACAAACCGTTGACATGATAATAATGCAAGCAACAAACAAATCGCCGGACAACAAAAACATTTCGCTCGCGTGAGCAATGAAACGAACAGCCAATGGCAAATCGTGTGCGCAGCAAGTCAACAAAAAACAAAACATGAAAACTAAAATAAAAAAATAAAAAATATTAATGAAATAAATAAAAAATATGTGTGCGAAAAAAAAGCTGGTGTTGAAATCGACACAAAAGTCAACGGCAAAACCATCAATAATGGCGTACAAATACCAACTGCCAGCTCACCTTGTTTCCCAGCGCCCACACGATTGCATCGCACCGTTAGTTAGTCATCGGCTCGATCGTTATTTACACTTCATTAATCAGGCAAAACATTGATCGCTGCAATGCGAGGCGGATGGGCGTCTTGTTGATGTTGTTTGTCTACAACGACACGGTTAAAGTGTTATCTTCAGTTGTTGTTGCTAGTTTTGTTTTTGCTTTTTTTTTTTTTTTTTTTTTTTTGTTTTTTTTTTTTTTTTTTTGCTTTGCTGCGTTGCAAGTGCGTTGCAACCTGTTGGTTAGAGCCGGGGTGATGCCTCGAATAAGGTCGTCTCACAGTGGGATTTTTGAAGTTGGTGAGGGAGTGTGTTGCGGAGGAAGCTACAATTTACTGTTGTGTGAAACGACGCGTGTTTAACTGTATTGTAGCATGGCCAATTTTTTGTTAGAGGCTGTTTCTAGCTAACTTTGGATTGCTAGGATTTTTTGTGTTGTAGTCACGCCGTGTAGGGGTCAAACTATCACCATTTTTTAAAATGACAAAAAAATGTGATGAAACATTTTTGAACCCAACTTTGAAATTTGCACATTAGTCGCAATATTTTAATTCAAATCTTTCGTGTAGTGTTATCATTAGATAGCACCACCAACATACAGGGTTTGTCCGGAAAGTAATAGGTCTGAGTCGATTAAAAAAAATTTATTAAACCAATCGTTACAATTCTTTAAAACTTTTTAGACAAAATGGACTCCTTCTGCATCGATGTAGCGCAGCCAGCGCGATTTCCAAGCATTGAAGGAGTCACGGAAAGCATTCTACGGAATAGAATCTGTCGTAATGTGAGCATTTTGCCATTCATCGGCCTTTTCAGGCAAGTAAACAAAAAATGTCCGGCGGAACCAAAAAAAGAGCGTCTGCGGAAGCTTTGGTATGCCGGCCTTGATTAAGTATCTGTTCACAAGAAAGCCGGTGTGAGCCGGGGCGTTGTCGTGGTGCAACTTCCAATCTTTCGTTTGAGTCTCTTGAGGACTTCTACGACAAACTTGGTGTTGAAGGTTTGTCCAGGAGGAACAAATTCCTGGTGGATGATGCCTTTGAAGTCAAAAAAGAGAATGAGCATCGTTTTCACTTTTGATTTGCTCATTCATCAGTGACCTAATGAAGAAGGCGTGATGGCCATCACGACGGAGAATTTTTCCAAGTGCTATGATGACTGGAAAATTTGTTGGCATAAGTGTATTGCAGCGAAAAGGACCATAAATCTTCCGCAGCGCCTTTTTATCGAAAACTCGCAACGTCGACTCATC